>NC_068426.1:21899613-22067113 GCF_023373465.1 Oncorhynchus keta
TAGCTAGCTTTGACTAAATTGCATTTTCTTAATGGGCAACTCAACTGCCTGGTGGAGCATATTTTTCAAGAGTTCCTAAAATGATAAAACATGTAAATCACTCCAAAGTGATGCTTCAGAGGTCAACAACATTTTACAGTCTTGTAATTTCCCATTTTTTACTCAAAATGTGTGATTAATGTGGTTTGGTTTTGCTAAGTTCACTTCCGGGTTTAAAAATAAAGGATTCCGATAATGAAAACCACATGCTCATTTTACTAAATGGCATTACTAATATGCCAAACAAATTTCATTTAAACGAAATTCATGTTTAATTTTATTTCAAATTGTTTGTCAAAATTTGCTCATCTGCCAGGAAATGCCCCATTCACTTCCATTCATTTTTTGTCCATATTCCGAGTTACCTTTAGACTAGTCCTGTGACACTAGTGGGGGACGTAGAGCAAAACAGAGAACAACATCATGTTCGCAAGAGTCTCACCTTTCCATATGTTGTAGCCCAAACCATTCGGAGCTACAGTTATTTTCGTGTGAAGATAGACTTTCTGGATGTCTCCTGGTCTGAAAAACAGCGCTGTAGCTCTGCCACCTTCCACGCAGACGAGGAATGCCGACATCTGCGGATGAGGTGAATTGAGATGCAGCTCATGCAATAATCTCGAGCTTAAACAGACAGATTTTTATATTTGTATTATGCTAATTAGATTTGCACAGGGGCATGGACGTCGACTCTTTTTCCTCTGGACATTTTTGTACGGTTTGATCATTTTTTGGTGAGGGAACGACAGGTCTGAAGTGTCCAATTTGAAATGACAAACTTCGGAAGCCTTTTTAAACCTCAAATACACCACAAGACCCTACAAATGTAGTAGCGTGCCTGGTAAGGTGGCATTACCAATGCTACAACATTACATTTTCATGTCATTCTGTTACTCTTGAGTAAACATTGAATCATTTCCTCAGATTCGCAAGAGTTCTCTTACGAATACACTGATGGTGGTGTTTCTTGGCACTATTCCACCTCTATGCCCACCGGCAGCCATGGTAGCCATGGTAGTGCTGTTGACCGTAATGTTCCACAGGATGAGGGGTTCAGGTGTTGCTGTAGCAGTGTGACTGGCAGGCTTTACCTCTCTGTTTTTGTTAGATAGGACAAGGAAAGATCACTCTAGGAACTGTCTCCCTGAATCACATCTTCGTGAGCTTTCTCACTGTGCTGTGTGATTACAGCGGCACCTCTAGTTTTAGACACAGCAGGGTGAAAGGTTCTCCGCTCTTTTCATGTTATTATCATCCCACATTTACATGTTGGAATCCATGCAAAGCTGTCCTTAAGCATCAAACAGATGTGATGAGCGAGGAGAAAGGATTTGCCTCTAGTTTGTTCAATGAAGCCGTCAGAGAATGGCTGAGAGCTTCTTAACTTTTTCCAGATGATTGCTGATAAAAATATAAAACGTGCTTGATTCTAAACAATATCTTTACCCCGTTAGAGGAGAATTAATGTTCTGAATAATGTTTGCAATAATTAACACACTGGACTTGTTTTACTATACTAAATCAAAGGGTTTCAGCACAAACACTTTTGATCCATCACTAAATTGACTATAAAAAATATATATATGTTTTATGGTTTGTTGCAGTCAATGGATGATCTCCCTTCAAACCATACCCATTAAGTAGGACTAGGGTTACACAGGGAGGGTATACTACTGTAAACTTTAGAAGTTTACCAGTAAACTACCAAAATGTTGGCATTGTTCAAAGATTTTATGTAAGACACCTAGTTGCACTTTTGGGTACTTCAGATTATCATAGGTGTCTGTAATTATCTCTGGCCCTCTGTGTGGCCTTATCACATGTCAAATAAATGAAATAATAAATTAAATGACAAAACTGTAAAAGATTTACATAAATAAATATAAACCATCAACTTAGTGAATAGCATAGAGGGTTTCAGCATGAAATATATTTTATACATGTGTACCATCTTTATTTATTTTACTATATCGATATGTATTTGTTGTCAATGTTTTTGCCGTCAAACTGGTGGCAGTTGTGAAAAAAGTCAATAGTAGGAAGAGCTGTAGAGTTAACTGAAAACAATGCCATTTCTGATTGGATGCTTTCGTCGTTAATTAGACTATTAACACTTGAACCATATGTTCCTTCTACTAGAAACTCATGGACAATATGGGCACAGATTTAATAAATAAATTACAACTTTTAAAAAGTTATTCAAGTATAACATTTCCAAAGTTATGACAGATTGCCAAAGCTTTTCTGTTACCAAAAATGACTGAAGATTCTGGTAACTTTAGTAAATTACCAGTAGCTTTCCAACCCTATAGGACAGATTGCACAAAGAAACCTTTTAAATCTGCCCTTTGTAAGATGCATGTCATCTTACCTCTGACTAGTGCAGTAAAGGATAGAACAGAATGATCTTGGGTAAACTAATGGTACAGAACTTACACACTGGCCAGGTTAGAGTTTGGCCAGGCTATCATTGTAAATAATCATTTGTTCTTAATTGACTTGCCTAGTTAAATAAAGGTTCAATGTAAATAAATAAAAGCCTGATGGCCTTGAAGGAAAATGTGGTCTATGAATCCTTTGATTAAACTATTAGGTGAGTTCCAGGGGTGTACCTTTTATGTCATTTTCAAAATAAAAACATTTAAGAGAGCGAGAGAGAGAGAGAGAGAGAGAGAGAGAGAGAGAGAGAGAGAGAGAGAGAGAGAGAGAGAGGAGTAAGTGTAACGGCTCTCTTCTATCTCCTCCTCTGACGAAGAGGTAGAACAAGGATCGGACCAAAATGCAGCGTGATGATGATTCATGATATTTTAATGAAGGGCAAACTATACATACAGAAACTACAAAAATAACTAAATGAAATAACGAAAACCGAAACAGCCCTATCTGGTGCAAACACAAAGACAGGAACAATCACCCACGAAACACTCACAGAATATGGCTGCCTAAATATGGCTCCCAATCAGACACAACGATAATCACCTGACTCTGATTGAGAACCGCCTCAGGCAGCCATAGACTAATTAGACACCCCACAAACCCCTAAGACAAAAAACACACCACAATAACCCATGTCACACCCTGGCCTGACCAAACAAATAAAGAAAACAAAATACTAAGACCAAGGCGTGACAGTAAGTAAAGCATCTTAGTCCTTTGATTGTATGGTCGACGGGTTAAAATCTCAATAAAATCTCATGATTTTATGGGAACCTTGATGACTTTCTGTGTTTTTAGGACTTTGATTTTTAAAAAAAATGTAAGTATGGTAATGAACAAGACTTGTAAGAATCTCTGCTCAATAAACTCTCTGCTCACTGAAAAATAAATCCCTGAAAAATCTTTGTGCATTCAACTCTCAAAATGTACAAAATACTTATTCACATTTTTCTATTATTCAAGAGATAACAAATGTTATTGTAGCACTCTTGATCCTTGAAGGCAATTGCAAAGCAGGAGTGGGTAGTGGTTTGAATATAAAAACACATTGGCCATTTAGTGATAAACAAAAGAGTTTCAGTTTCATTGACCGCACAAGTGAATTAGCATTTGAATAATGTAAACTTATTTTTAATGTAGCGATTTACATAAACTTTTTTGTAGGCATTTTTTAAGTTTATAATTTATTTATAAAGTTCCTGGAGGCTTATGAAAAAGTGAAATCACACACACACACACACACACACACACACACACACACACACACACACACACACACACACACACACACACACACACACACACACACACACACACACATGTTTTATCCTCGTGGGGACCTCAAATTTATTTCCATTCAAAATCCTCTTTTGCTTAAAGCCTTTGTTCTAATGGGGACATGGGAAATGTCCCCACCAGGGAGAATGTTCCTTCTTTTACTATCCTTGTGGGGACATTTGGGGATTTCAGGTCCCCACAAGGAGAGAAGAATAAGTGCACATCCATACACACACACACACATTGACCTCCCTCTCCTAAACTTTGTCAAATGCCTCAAGAGCTGCATTGATGTAATATCCAGCCTGATCTCACAGCCTGACATTGTTGCACGTCAAAGGATTGAGAGGGGCATGACTGGTAGAGCATGTTATAACTGGTATCAGTAATAGGTTATTGCTGATAATGATTGATTGTCTAAGTAGGCCTACATAATGTTACCATAACTGGCAGTGACAAGATAGATGTTTAATTCAAAAGCCACAAGCAGTCTTTGGTAGTATTGGGCCTACACTTAATGAGAAAGCCAATTTTACAGATGTTCCCTTCGGTTTTAAATTGAAAACGATTTGCTAAATTAACATTTTCTCTCATCCGCTATTTTGAGACTTGTTTTCCTCTACTGCAGTAGATCGGACAGGCACTGTGACATTTTCAACACAAATTTCATTAGCATGTGGCAAAGGTCTAACAGTTAGACACACAGGCCTGTGACCAAATAGCTCCCAGAGTTAAACTGCTCTAGTGAATGCATCGCCATGAAGTGGTATGATAAATGAATTAGGGACCAACCAGATTGTGCGCTAAGTAACGAAATTGAAGTAATTGGTTGTGGTAATTGGGTGAATAAGGTTGGGCAGATAATGAGGTGTCTGGAATAGCATGGCTCTGCCACGCATACACCACACTGACCATAGGGTCCTGTCTATCTGGGGCCAGGCTGGGAGGGCTCTGTCACTAGAGGGAAACGGCTACAAGATGAGCCTGGGTGACAGTAGGTTGTAGAGGTCAAAGCCCTCTAATCCCTAGGTAAACTGTGAGAGCAGAGAGGAGCACACCTCTGAGAGTGACCTTGCTCTGGGTGCCCAAGTGGATGATTGGAGGACGAGGGAGGTTGAGGGTGAGAGACCGCAGGCTCTGTGGTTCAGTAGCTGCTCTGTCGGGCCCAATCAGGCATTAATGCCCTCCACCATGAGGTCAGCTGGCTCTGTGCACAGGTCCGTGATGAGCTATGGAGTAAATTATGCTCCTTTTCTGGAAATAACGGAAAAACGCATGGTATTTCTATAATGTCAATAGTGTTGGATAAAATCATAATTGGCAACTTTTTTACCATGGACATACATTAGTGGAACATCATTTTAGGATGCCTAGATGGTATGATGACACACTTTGTTGGTCACAGGAAGTCAATCATACTACAGCACTGAAGAAGAAAACACTTTTGGATTGTCCACATACTGTACATGCCAGTTGGAACGAATGTTCAAGTCTGTTTACACACAGATGAATAAAGTATTATGTTATGCATGAATATACTCCTGTATACAGTAGCATGCTGGCATTCCTCCAAGGACCATGCAATCTCCTTCTAAATAATTAAGTCTTGGGCCTTGGTGAAATGGTGTATCTTTTCAGTAGAGAACGTGTAGAGGCTCTCTCTGAGTCAGTGAGGCAGTGTGGGCGCTGTTCGGCCTACCAGCTGAGGGAGGAGGTCAAGTCAGAGCCGGGGAGCTCTGTCAGTGCATCACCTATCGTTGTAGCGATAAGCTGTAGCACAATTCCTTCAAAGACGTCGCTAATGCATGCAGAGAGGGTCGCTCCCACACTCCATGGTTATCAATCCCACTTCTCACACAGAGGAACATGCACCATGCCCAGTGAGTGGGGTGCCTGCCTGGTTCTCTCCCACTGTGGAAAAAGGGATTTGCAGTCTCCCTGGCTCTGTGCAATGCTGAATGCAACATGAAAGAGAAGCAGGCCTTTAGTCATGTTACCCAATAAACTAGGGGCCAAGCGACCATTATAGCAGCAGGGAGATATCAGTTTGCATGGCCTTGCATCTCAATCCACGGCATCCGCCGATATCGCCCTTCCGCATCTGTGGTGAAAGGTGGCAGAGCTAAAGCGATGCTTGTAAGACCATGAGACATCCAGAAAATTGGTCTTCTGATGAAAACATCTGTAGCGTCCGAACAGTGTGGCCTACAAACTATTATGACCACTCTATGAGACTCTCACTAACACGAGGGTGTTCTCCATTTTGCTCTAGGTTGCTCACAAGCCTCACAATACCCGTATGAAGTTTTAAAAAGAATGGAAGTATACAGTGCATTTGGAAAGTATTCAGACCCCTTGACTTATTTCACATGTTGTTACATTACAGCCTTTTTCTAAAATTTATGAAATTGTTTCCCCCCCCCCTCATCAATATACACACAATACCTCATAACGACACAGCCAAAACTGGCTTTTATAATGACCAAAAAAAATGATTTATCACAAGTATTCAGACCTTTACTCGGTACTTTAAAGCACCTTTGGGAGCGATTACAGCCTCAAGTCTTCTTGGGTATGACTCTACAAGATTGGCAGACCTGTATTTGAGAAGTTTCACCCATTCTTCTCTACAGATCCTCTCAAGCTCTGTCAGTTTGGATGGGTAGCGTCGCTATTTTCAGGTCTCTCCAGAGATGTTGGATCAGGTTTAAGTCCAGGCTCTGGCTGGTCCCGAAGCCACTCCTGTGATGTCTTGGCTGTGTGCTTAGGGTCATTGACCTGTTGGAAGGTGAACCTTAGCCCCAATCTGGAGCAGGTTTTCATCAAGAATCTCTCTGTACATTCCTCAGTTCATCTTTCCCTCATCCTGAATAGTTTCCCAGTCCCTGCCGTTGACAAACATCCCCACAGCATGATGCTACCACCACCATGCTTCACCTTAGGGATGATGTCAGGTTTCCTCCAGACATGATAATTGGCATTCAGGTCGAAGTGTTCAATCTTGATTTCATCAGATCAGAGAATACTCTCATGGTCTGAGAGTCCTTTAGGTGCCCGTTAGCAAACTCCAAGCGGGCTGTCATGTGCCTTTTACTGAGAAGTGGTTTACATCTGGCCACTCTTCCAGATGGAGTGCTGCAGAGATGGTTGTCCTCCAGGAAGGTTCTCCCATCTCCACAGAGGATCTCTGCAGTTCTGGCAGAGTAATCATTGGGTTCTTGGTCACCTCTCTGACCAAGGCCTTTCTCCCCCGATTGCTCAGTACATCTGGGCGGCCAGCTCTAGGAAGAGTCTTGGTGGTTCCAAATTTCTTCCATTTAAGAATGATGGAGGCCACTGTGTTCTTTGGGACCTGCAATGCTGCAGACTTTTTTTGGTACCCTTCCCAGATCTGTGCCTCGACACAATCCTGTCTCGGAGCTCTACGGACAATTCCTTCGACCTCATGGCTTGGTTTTTGCTCTGACAGGTACTGTCAACTATGGGACCTTATAGAGATAACTGTGTGCCTTTCCAAATTCTATCCAATCAATTGAATTTAGCACAGGTGGCTCCAATGAAGTTGTAGAAACATCTCAAGGATGATCAATGGAAAATGAATACTTGTGTTTTTAAAAATGTATAAATTTGCAAAAATTCTCAACCTGTTATTGCTTTGACATTATTGTGTGTAGATTGATGAGGACAAATTTTTATTCAGTCAATTTTAGAATACGGCCGTAACAAAATGTGCATTAAGTGAAGGGGTCCTTCTGTGGCTCAGTTGGTAGAGCATGGCGCTTGTAACGCCAGGGTAGTGGGTTCGATTCCCGGGACCACCCATACGTAAAATGTATGCACACATGACTGTAAGTCGCTTTGGATAAAAGCGTCAGCTAAATGGCATATATTATTATTATTATTATATTATTATATTATATATTAAGGGGTCTGAATACTTTCCAAATGCACTGTATTGTATATGGAGATACTAATGTTTAGTGCCTAAAAAAAAATAGGTTCCTGATCTTATGTCTCTCAGATATAGGACAGACATTTCACAACAAACTTCCTTTCAATTTATTTTGCGACTATCTGTAGTGAATCTGTTATTAATGGCTAATAGCATTAATGCCAAATTAAATATTTCATACCATAATTCTGGAATATATTTTGTCGATACCTTAAAGAGATCTTAAAATTCTAAATCAAATAGCTAAAGGATCCTTGGTAAGACCATCTTAAAACAATTCCATATGTTAGCGTAACACCCCCACCATTTGTTTAGACTGTTAAGAATGAAATATGAATAAACATTAAGCTCATTTCCGAAAAGCTACATCCACCAATTTTTCACATTTGTGTTTTGTCATCAGAAATGGTTTCTAATGGGTACCTTCATGTGACTGTAAAATATGACTGTTCTCAGATTTTGTATTAATAGATTTTAGATGTGTATCGAAATGTGATTTTTGCAAAACGCTGTATGTCCATTGTTTTAGATAGAATGAAAGGTTTGTATCCTGTATATTTCACTGATGTGGTTGTCTCTCCCAGCTATCTCAATAAAGATGAATGAACTTACTTCAAGTTGCTCTGGATAAGAGCATCTGCTGAATGGCTAAAATGTCAAGTGTAAATGTTTTACATGCCGATCTCATATTACCGTATTAAATACGTACAGTATGTCATTGAACAACCATATGCCATGACTAGATAGTGAAAAAACACACCAATTTCTTTCAACATTTCTTGAAATGGATATAGCTTTTTGGAATGGAGACTCTTCATAATGTATGCCCTGAAAAGGCCTGTGTCATGACTAGTTTCCAGGGAGATGTCTGCAGATTGTACAAGCCTGGAAGGGAGGGAATGTAGACAGAGCAGAAAATAGAGAGTGTCAGGGTCAATTAAAATAAGAAGTGTGTTAAGTTATTAATCAAATGTGTTACAGCCTACTTCACCCACTTATCATCCTCTCAGTTGAGGGAGGAAAGCCATACACATTCTGTTACATACTACCTGAGTCAGAGCAGTACAGCTACCAGAGGTGTCTTATCACTTGCCAATATACACCCTACCTTGGCTTGCTTGAGATGTTTTTAATTAGTCATTCAGTGGTATTCGGTTTTACATAAACATAGTGGGGATATTCCCAAAATAAACCAAAAAGGTGTGATTTTTTTTAAAGTATAGTTTTCAAAGAATTTCATATGATTTAAATACCATTTACATGTAGGAAGATCTACACTGTACTGGCCTGCATGATGTTTCAATATCATTTTGTTGACAATAACATCATATTTGATGGCAATATAATTTTCTTATCTTGTAGAGAGATAAATATATGCATTAAGATTGGGGCAAAAAAGACATCTCATTAAATTTTGATTGGACCCCGAAAAGTTATGCTTTTCAGCTTAAGAAACTGATTTGTACCCTCGTGGGTTTTCTTAAGTATGGGTTTCACAGAATTAAAGCAGCATTTCACACTGTGATTCGGATGTTTTAACTTTCCTTTGGGTCCACAAAATCTTCCCCCCAAAAAAGCTAGAGATTGTTTCGGTTCATAAAAAAGTAAGTAGCACAAAAATACAGTCACTAACAGCCTGTGAAGCCATATCTTTAGATGCGTGTACAAGATATAGAGATAGACCTTATATAGCAGGATACCCAAGGCTTTTCCTCATATCTGGTAATGTTCAGTAAGATATTGTTAATAAGATCCTTCTAAATTAACATAATTACACAATTCCTTTAGCACGTTCTCTTTAAATACACTCTTCAGCAGCACAATGATAAAAATGCCGTGCTCATAATGTCACTGCCCTAAGGGCTCTATTCAATTTGTATCTCTGAAGCGTCACAGATTGCGCGATAGAAGTGTAAAGGTAATTTCTGATTGAGCCGACATTTGCAGCGTCTACCGTGAATGTGGTACCCGCTAACGTGGGAATATTGTCTTTAAATGTTAATCACACTGCAACACTGAACTTCTGTGATACGGATTGAATTGATCCCTTAGTCTTATCAACATTGGCATATAATGCACTACTTGTTTCGAGAGAGATGTGTTGTAAAGATACATTATTTTCCAATAGTGTGACAATAACCAGGTTTCCATCCAACCATTTCATGAGGATGAATTACCTGATGCATGAAAAAATTACGACCGGGCTAATGGAAACAGGATGTGCCGGTACTATTTTATAAATGCCGACAGACAATTTGTTCGTTGGACGTGGTGTTTTTTTTTTGTGTCTGTAAATGTAATTATGCAGGAAATTGTGAAGGAATTATATTGAAGTTAACTTGGAGTCACACGATGTTATCCCAGTTAGCAATGAGCAATTGGAAGGTCGCCGTCCCTACAGAGTGGTCACGCACCGTGCTTTTTTGCCCATCTGCCTCATTCACAGGGTGCCAGTGAGTGGTGCTTTGCCTCAGAGTTTTTTTGTGGGGGAAAAAATATTCTGATTGGCTGGGCCTGGCTCCCCAGTGAGTGGACCTGGCTCCCAAGCAGGTGGGCCTATGCCCTCCCAGGTCTACCCATGGATGCGTCCCTGCCCAGTCATGTGAAATCTAGAGATTAGGGCCTAATGGATTTATTAATATTGAGTGATTTCCTTATATGAACTGTAACTCAGCAACATTTTTGAACTTGTTGCTTGTTGCATTTATATTTTTGTTCAGTATATATACAGTATATAAAGTGTAATATTGGGATGCAAACAGAAAATTGAATACACCATAAGCAAGCCCATAACCATGTGTGTGAGGTGTATACTTTTGTTTCAAATTAGATTTGTTTAAGACTACCAAGAAACACTGATTTAGGCCCCTGCAGTTATTGACGCACTGGTTATTTTAGCAGTTAAGGCCAAATTAAATATTTTACAAAACAGTAAAATATAATATAACAATATATAATAGTTGTTTATACATAAAGGGGTCCTACATTTCTAAATCAAATAGCTAAAGAATCCATGGCATGACCATTTTAAAACAATTCAATATGTTCTCTTAGAACCCACCCCTCCCCCAACTACTTAGACTTTTAAGAATTAACTTGTATTTTTTATAGGTTTAAGTTTTTATCTGCAAATGTTATTTTTATGTGCACTACTTTAACACGCACAGACATATACATCATTTTGATGGGGAAATGCACATTATTTCATGCAGATGTTAGAATATTTATATGAAAATCTGTCACAAATTGGATGGACACCCAGCTACTCATATACAGTACTTCCCCCCCTGACACTGCTGGACACTGTAGTACATGAGACACGTTTTAATCTAATAACATTCCCCGATATAATGTAAGGATTTAGTATTCGTTATGAAGATGAATATCATGGGAGTTGTGTGTGTCTAATGTTGACTAAATCAAAAAAAAAAATCAAATTGTCTCTAGAAAATGATTTACACATAGGGCAGGAATAGTCTCACTCGCAACAGCCATCGCACTAACCAGGAAGAAAGCCTCATTGTTTGTCACTAGAGGAAATACATAATTAACAATGACCTATAAATGTATTGCAAATTTGGTTTGAAAGTTATTATGGTAATAGAAATCACAATTTTGTGCCAAATGTCACATGTATTTAAATCTTCAGTTTGGAAACTCCAGGGCTCTTGGACTTTTACTAAAGGAAAGTTTAGAGAATACCATGTCATTACCATGTATACATGGTCAAGGGAAGTGGACGATAACATCATCTCCTTTAGTATTTGGCACCAGACAACTGCTGTGGGGTGCCGAAGTGCATCATGCTCAGTTAGGCATTGGATTCCATGCAGGATCTTGGTGAAAGGCCAAGACGCCCAGAGGTACAGCGAAGTCCACTTGCCAGAGCCCCTATCTCCACAACACCATAGGCACCATCCAGTTGACCATAATGCGTATTGTGAGATCATGCCCAAACATTCAATACGGTTTAGATTCAAAGGCCTAAACATGGCCAAAACAGATTCATATGATATCATTAAAGATATTTGACATGACAATATGAATATTACTATATATACAGTATATACAGTAGTTATATAGGCAATAGACAGCATTGCACAAACCATTTCCAAGAGTGCATTAGACACAGAGGAGGAAGGGGAGGACCATCCTCCTCAGTGAATTTCATAAAAATAAAAATGGTAAAACATTCAAAAAGTTATCATTTTTAGATAAAACTATACTGAATATTACCAAATAATTGATTAAAACATACTGTTTTGCAATGAAGGTCTACAGTAGCCTCAACAGCACTCTGTAAGGTAGCACCATTGTGTAGCAGGACGACAGCTAGTTTCTGTCCTCCTCTGTGTACATTGACTTCAAAACAAAACCCTAGGAGGCTCATGATTCTCACCCCCTTCCATAGACAGTAATTGTGACAATGTTCGGAGGACATTCTCCAACCTATCAGAGCTCTTGCAGCATGAACTGACATGTTGTCCACCCAATCAAAGGATCAGAGAATTAATCTAGTACTGAAAGCATAAACCGCAGCTAATTAAAATGTGGTGAGTAATTGACTCAAGGAGACAGAAAGACAATAGTTGAAGAAAAAATAGAGACGGAGTTTGTCATTGTTTTCACTTTCAGTTTCACTTACTTGGCTAGCAAATGCAGCTAACTAGATTAGCCTACTCAAACACCCTACTCAAACAGAGGGATGCTATGTTAGCTAGCTGGCTATGACTATCCAACACAACACTGGAACTCTTCAAAGTCCAGATAAGCTTTGGGTTTGAAATTTTTTTTTGCCACCGGGGCCCGACGGTGTAACTGGTAATCTGCTTACTGACTATACACTGTAACATTACTGCATGATTGTAGCGTGTTTACTAACGTGTTCTATTGGTTATGTTGACTATGATATTACTTTAGCTCAAATCAAATCATATTTTATTGGTCACATACACATGGTTAGCAGATGTTAATTAATGTGAGTGTAGCGAAATGCTTGTGCTTCTAGTTCCGACAGTGCAGTAATATCTAACAAGTAATCTAACAATTCCCCAACAACTACCTTATACACACAAATATAAAGGGATGAAATAAGAATATGTACATATAAATATATGGATGAGTGATGGCCAAGTGGCATAGGCAAGAAGCAATAGATGGTATAAAATACAGTATATACATGTGAGACGAGTAATGTAAGATATGTGAACATTATTAAAGTTGCATTAGTTAAAGTGACTAGTGATCCATTTATTAGACTGGCCAATGATTTGAGTCTGTATGTAGGCAGAAGCCTCTCTGTGTTAGTGATGGCTGTTTAACAGTCTGATGGCCTTGAGATGGAAGCTGTTTTTCAGTCTATCGGTCCCAGCTTTGATGCACCTGTACTGACCTTGCCTTCTGGATGATAGCGGGGTGAATAGGCAGTTGCTCAGGTGGTTGTTGTCCTTGATGATATTTTTGGCCTTCCTGTGACATCGGGTGCTGTAGGTGTTCTAGAGGGCAGGTAGTGTGCCCCCAGTGATGCGTTGTGCAGACCACACCACCTTCTGGAGAGCCTTGAAGTTGAGGGCGGTGTTGTTGGCATACCAGGTGGTGATACAGCCCGACAGGAAGCGAGGCGACCTTCTCTGTCGGCGCCAATATGGTGACAATGATGTGCAGCGGTTATGATATGGTTTGGCTTAGAAAGTTTTTTTCACCTGGTCACATATAGCTGATGTGTTTTGCATTGAAGTCCACAAACAAAGGGAAAAGGTGAGAGGAGGAGAGCACATAGATGCAAGAAGGAATACAATGTGGCTGCTATGAAAGTGAACTGTGTTTAAGCATGATCAGGGGTGTATTTATTCCGCAGATAATTTTTTTTTTTTTAAATGGAAACGGAAACAAACGGGGATAAACATACCTACGTTTCTCCAATAGAAACTCTTGTTTGCAACTGGTGGACTAATGATTACACCTTAGATCAGCTAGATGCAGGCAAGAGTGTGCAAGGCAGTATTGCATATGTCACTGTCTGTCCATGTGTCACCATTGTGAATCAACATTGTAAACTTTCATTCATAAGCTAGTTGGTAGCAACCTCATCATGGAAATAGGGAAAATGTAAGTATTATGTAGTAGCCTAAACCTATCAATGATACATTGAACTGGGTTAATGGATTATGAATGACAGTCATCCAAAATGCAATAATAGAAATGAGGCCATGCTCGTGAAAATAACAAAATCGTCCCTCATTTTAAACGGCACTGACCACCACTGGACGCACTCTAGCACTGTAGCACTAGAAATAGCCTCATACAGCCTCCAGGCAGGAAGCAGTACACATGCAGTACCCTGATCCCTACTTACACCTGCAGTGGTATTGTAAATAACCCCATGCAATACAAACCTGTCTTTATGTTCCACAGTCATATGTACTGTACCACTCCACAGTGGCTCATGTTGCCGTGGGTACAATCTGCCGACCGCTGGGATCCAATCCGCCCAGAAACAGAAGTGAATGCATGTGCAATTTAATTGTTTCTCAAATTATTCATGAAAGCAGGTGGTGATCCATATTGAAACAATGGGGAGGCCTATCTATGGTGATATGATGTACTCAGGAGATGGATATACAGTATTCTGAGACTGAGAGTGCAGTCCCAGGCTCTGGTATGGTTAAAACAAGTTCATGCTCTGACAGCTGATAATAAGGGTCCTTTTCTTTTTAGGACCTGGTTGAGATGGAATTGTCCAGATCTGTTAACAACAAACAATTAGCAGAAAGCATGCACAGTTCAAACCCTCCAATCACAGATGACTTGATTCAAGTGTAACCAATTACTTTGCCACCCGTGTCCACCTTATAATAGTCAGCACCTCTTAGTCGGCCACCATCTGTAGTGAACACTTTCTGCAGGGTCTCTTCTACATCTCACATTGAAGATGAGTTCTGCAGCTCAACATCTGTTTGCCTAGGAGCAAGACTGAGTAGAGTGTAGGTTAGGGTGTGGGGTCAGGTCAACCTGTTCTGTTTGTGTTGCACTGTGCTCTGTGCTAGCAACACGCAATTCCCTTCCTTTTCGACACACAGATTCCCTTCGACAGCAGCAAGGTCAGGCTCCAACCCTGTTATCTCAGGGCATGATTCTGCTCTTAGCCATAGTTAAGGGCTGAGAAATCAATGCCGGCTACCCCTTGTCTCTTGTCTCTTGCTGTGTGTCTGACTGAAATGAATCCCCTTCGGATGTGTGCTGTGCTTCTCTTCTCAGATACTGAGGTAGGCAGGCAGGCTGGGTGTCAGAGCTACCAGGAGGCCAATTCCCCCAGGGAGTCATTTAGCCCCTGCAACATCTCCCAGATGACGGGTCAGACTGGTCTCAGGGGGGCCAGAGGCTCCACTGCCATTCCCAGTCTTAATCTCATTCTGTAGAAGGACACTTGGCTGTAAGGCACAAACACACACAGAGGATTTTCATGAAAGCAGTAGGGAGAAACAGGGATTACAGCATTGGTCCCAAGGACTGTAAGTACATTATGTGTTGGACAGGAACCGGGTCAGGGCGAAGCCTATGTGTCCTGATATTACGATAACCATCAAATGCAATGTGTCTACACCAAGCTTCTTTACCAGCAATCAGTAAAAATAGTTGTACAAGTCTAATACTAATATGCACACTTTAGGTTGTATTCACATTGCCTTCGGTAAATCAAGGTATGAGCAAAGTGCACATACTGTACAAACACAGTCTGTCACTAATCACAGAATAAGACGAATTTCCACAAATGATACAGGCAATAAGAGACCTTAGGTCATCAAGGTTTACTCTGATGTGGTCATGTCAGCAATGTAGGCCATTTACTGTTGTTGGGTTCTGAGAATATGAAATATACTTATTCATGTCAGTGAGGGAGTGCTCAGGTTGAGAGGGTCTACACCAGAAGTGAATGGTTATCTATAGGAGGAAAGTATATGGTGGGGGGCAATTAAGCTTGGAATGTACTGAGTGTAGGGAAAACGATCACATGTGGCAGGAATTGATAAGGGGAGAGAGCCATGGATTAGTGATGAAGGGGGGGTCGAGATCAGGTCAGGTCACGTTAAAGGAGAAATAAAAGTTTATGGCCCTTTTTACTTAGTTTCCTGCTTAAGCAATAAAGATACAATGTTTGTGCAGATGTGTGAGAGGAGACTCAGCATAGAGGAAGGGTTAAATATCAGTGCTTGTATGAAAAATGTCTTTGTCTAAATGCAGCTGTATTGACCCTCTGGGAAGAAAAAGCTTGGGTTAAGCTTTCATGGTGTCCGTTCAGTTTTTACTCTGAGAATTAGAGTAACTGTGCTACAGTTAAGTGCTTTCCAACCAACACTATCTGGTGAATGTCCAATGAGAGAAAGATTGGAGTGTCGTAAATTAAGAGTATAGCAGCAGTTATTACATTTGATTTGTTTTGTTCCTCGATGAGTCAGTGCAGGTGCGGAGAATCAGAGCAGGTGGTCAGTCCAGTTTAGGAATTCAGCAGTCTGATGGCTTGTAGATAGGAACTGTCTCTGAGCCTGTTGGTATCAAACGGAGTGAACAGCTTGTGGCTGGGCTGTGTGGGGACCTAGACGATGCTGCAGGCCTTCCTCTGGCACCGTTTTGAGTAGATGTCCTGGATGGGTGGGAGCACGGTCCCAGTGATGTACTGGGCCATACAGGTCGTGGTGCAGCAGTAGTGTTTGGAGAGGACTCAGGACTCATAACACATTTCTTCAGCTGCCTTAGGAAGTAGAAATGCTTTTAAGAAAAAAAAAATATTTAACCAGGCAAGTCAGTTAAGAACAAATTCTTATTTACAATGACGGCCTAGCTCGGCCAAACCCTAACCCGGACAATGCTGGGCTAATTGTGCGCCGCCCTATGGACACCCAATCACGGACGGTTGTGATACAGCCTGGAATCAAACCAGGGTCTGTAGTGACGCATCTAGCAGTGAGATGCAGTGCCTTAGACCGCGGCGCCACCTGGGAGCCGCTTGACCAGAGTGTTGGTGTTGTTCGGTAATGTGGAGTCCTCGGTAATGTGGATGCAGAGGAACTTAAAACTGCTGACTCTCTCTACTGCAGTACCATTGATGTGGATCAGGCATGTTTCCTCCTCTGCTTCCTGGAGTCAACAGTCAACTCCTTTGTTTTGCTGACGTCGAGGGAGGGGTTGTTGTCCTGGCACCATAATGCCAGTTCATTTTACCCCCTCCCTATGGGCTAACTCGTCGTTGTTGGTTAGAGAACCATGTTGTCAAGGAGCCAGGAGAGATGTGTTAAATGGAATTACAGCACGTTTGCCTCCCTCTGTCTTTACTAATTCATGAGTTTACAAGGCCCATATAAGTCTGAACACCTTTGGGATGGGTAAAACCATCAGGTTCAGTGTAAAAGAAGTGAACGCATGAGGAACACAGGCTCAGAGGAGAGAGAATCAGGGCCGTCCACAACAGAAGACATTGTTTACGTTCCTCCTTCATCAACTTACCTTCATCTGAACTCCATCAATACAATCACAGTGTAGCGCTGAACTTCAGCGATATAGATTGAAAAGAGCTCTTAGATAATGTGCTCTGCTGCTGTGTGGGAACAGTAGAGCGATAGGTTGGCTGGCACACAGTGGTTTATTCATATCAAAAGTAATTATGCTCTACTCTTAATTAATAATAGATTAGTAAACAAACGTACAACGACTTATTGTGTTCATCAGAACGCAATTATGTTCAGTCATTTTGAATCCATGGCATGTCAATAAACTACTAATTAGATTTAACGGTAGAAGTATTGTTGCAATGCAGATAAACAATTTACATGATGCTGTACAGTAAAGTACAGTACTGTGCAATTAGACAAACAAAGTCAATTCTTTTCTGATATTTTATGCTGCAGAGATTTTGACCTTGAACAATAAGTGTGAGAAATTCCTAGAATCAGATCATATACAGGTTTTTGTTGCTGACAATTTTGCTGCACTGCAGGAAATGCAGATGAGCTTTGTGATTTACATACATTCACTGAAAACACACACTAACAATAGTAATGCATTTTTCCTTTTCTGCTTTAACTTTCCAAATGTGATAACATTTTTTCAATTACGAGCCTATAGTTTTATGGGTAGTATCAACGATTTCTAATCCCCCAAATCTTCAGCAGAGAGAATAGTTCATAAAGTAACTGTCACGATCCCCCCCGGTACTGCTGCTCATTCTGTTCACCAGTTCTGGAGGATGACGTCACCGGCTTTCTAGGCTTCACTGAACAGGATTCATTATCATTAACCCCTGTCTTGTCTGATTACACACACCTGGTTCCCATTTCCCCTGATTAGTATGTTACATATAAGTGCCCTCTGTCTTTGTCGGTTATTGTTCCCTTGTCCGTTGGTGGTGTGAGTACCTATACGTTGGTGGTGTCAGTACCTATACGTTGGTGGTGTCAGTACCTATACGTTGGTGGTGTCAGTACCTATACGTTGGTGGTGTCAGTACCTATACGTTGGTGGTGTCAGTACCTATACGTTGGTGGTGTCAGTACCTATACGTTGGTGGTGTCAGTACCTATGCGTTGGTGGTGTGAGTACCTATACGTTGGTGGTGTGAGTACCTATGCGTTGGTGGTGTCAGTACCTATGCGTTGGTGGTGTCAGTACCTATGCGTTGGTGGTGTGAGTACCTATACATTGGTGGTGTCAGTACCTATGCGTTGGTGGTGTCAGTACCTATACATTGGTGGTGTGAGTACCTATACGTTGGTGGTGTCAGTACCTATGCGTTGGTGGTGTCAGTACCTATGCGTTGGTGGTGTGAGTACCTATACGTTGGTGGTGTCAGTACCTATACGTTGGTGGTGTGAGTACCTATACATTGGTGGTGTGAGTACCTATACGTTGGTGTGTCAGTACCTATGCGTTGGTGGTGTCAGTACCTATGCGTTGGTGGTGTCAGTACCTATGCGTTGGTGGTGTGAGTACCTATACGTTGGTGGTGTCAGTACCTATGCGTTGGTGGTGTCAGTACCTATGCGTTGGTGGTGTCAGTACCTATACGTTGGTGGTGTCAGTACCTATGCGTTGGTGGTGTCAGTACCTATACGTTGGTGGTGTGAGTACCTATACATTGGTGGTGTCAGTACCTATACATTGGTGGTGTCAGTACCTATGCGTTGGTGGTGTCAGTACCTATACGTTGGTGGTGTCAGTACCTATGCGTTGGTGGTGTCAGTACCTATACGTTGGTGGTGTCAGTACCTATGCGTTGGTGGTGTGAGTACCTATACGTTGGTGGTGTCAGTACCTATGCGTTGGTGGTGTCAGTACCTATACGTTGGTGGTGTCAGTACCTATGCCAGTACCTATGCGTTGGTGGTGTCAGTACCTATGCGTTGGTGGTGTCAGTACCTATACGTTGGTGGTGTCAGTACCTATGCGTTGGTGGTGTCAGTACCTATACGTTGGTGGTGTCAGTACCTATGCGTTGGTGGTGTCAGTACCTATACGTTGGTGGTGTCAGTACCTATGCGTTGGTGGTGTCAGTACCTATGCGTTGGTGGTGTCAGTACCTATACGTTGGTGGTGTCAGTACCTATGCGTTGGTGGTGTCAGTACCTATGCGTTGGTGGTGTCAGTACCTATGCGTTGGTGGTGTCAGTACCTATACGTTGGTGGTGTCAGTACCTATGTACCTATACGTTGGTGGTGTCAGTACCTATGCGTTGGTGGTGTCAGTACCTATACGTTGGTGGTGTCAGTACCTATGCGTTGGTGGTGTCAGTACCTATACGTTGGTGGTGTCAGTACCTATGCGTTGGTGGTGTCAGTACCTATACGTTGGTGGTTTCAGTACCTATGCGTTGGTGGTGTGAGTACCTATACGTTGGTGGTGTCAGTACCTATGCGTTGGTGGTGTCAGTACCTATACGTTGGTGGTGTCAGTACCTATACGTTGGTGGTGTGAGTACCTATACATTGGTGGTGTCAGTACCTATACGTTGGTGGTGTCAGTACCTATGCGTTGGTGGTGTCAGTACCTATACGTTGGTGGTGTCGTTATGCGTTGTACCTATACGTTGTGGTGTCAGTACCTATGCGTTGGTGGTGTGAGTACCTATACGTTGGTGGTGTCAGTACCTATGCGTTGGTGGTGTCAGTACCTATACGTTGGTGGTGTCAGTACCTATGCGTTGGTGGTGTCAGTACCTATGCGTTGGTGGTGTCAGTACCTATGCGTTGGTGGTGTCAGTACCTATACGTTGGTGGTGTCAGTACCTATGCGTTGGTGGTGTCAGTACCTATACGTTGGTGGTGTCAGTACCTATGCGTTGGTGGTGTCAGTACCTATACGTTGGTGGTGTCAGTACCTATGCGTTGGTGGTGTCAGTACCTATGCGTTGGTGGTGTCAGTACCTATACGTTGGTGGTGTCAGTACCTATGCGTTGGTGGTGTCAGTACCTATGCGTTGGTGGTGTCAGTACCTATGCGTTGGTGGTGTCAGTACCTATACGTTGGTGGTGTCAGTACCTATGCGTTGGTGGTGTCAGTACCTATACGTTGGTGGTGTCAGTACCTATGCGTTGGTGGTGTCAGTACCTATACGTTGGTGGTGTCAGTACCTATGCGTTGGTGGTGTCAGTACCTATACGTTGGTGGTGTCAGTACCTATGCGTTGGTGGTGTGACCTATGCGTTGGTGGTGTCAGTACCTATGCGTTGGTGGTGTCAGTACCTATACGTTGGTGGTGTCAGTACCTATGCGTTGGTGGTGTCAGTACCTATACGTTGGTGGTGTCAGTACCTATGCGTTGGTGGTGTCAGTACCTATGCGTTGGTGGCGTGAGTACCTATACGTTGGTGGTGTCAGTACCTATACGTTGGTGGTGTCAGTACCTATACGTTGGTGGTGTCAGTACCTATGGTTGGTGGTGTGAGTACCTATACGTTGGTGGTGTGAGTACCTATGCGTTGGTGGTGTGAGTACCTATACGTTGGTGGTGTGAGTACCTATGCGTTGGTGGTGTCAGTACCTATACGTTGGTGGTGTGAGTACCTATACGTTGGTGGTGTCAGTACCTATACGTTGGTGGTGTGAGTACCTATACGTTGGTGGTGTCAGTACCTATACGTTGGTGGTGTGAGTACCTATACGTTGGTGGTGTGAGTACCTATACGTTGGTGGTGTGAGTACCTATACGTTGGTGGTGTCAGTACCTATACGTTGGTGGTGTGAGTACCTATACGTTGGTGGTGTCAGTACCTATACGTTGGTGGTGTCAGTACCTATACGTTGGTGGTGTCAGTACCTATACGTTGGTGGTGTGAGTACCTATACGTTGGTGGTGTGAGTACCTATACGTTGGTGGTGTCAGTACCTATACGTTGGTGGTGTCAGTACCTATACGTTGGTGGTGTCAGTACCTATACGTTGGTGGTGTGAGTACCTATACGTTGGTGGTGTCAGTACCTATACGTTGGTGGTGTCAGTACCTATGCGTTGGTGGTGTCAGTACCTATACGTTGGTGGTGTCAGTACCTATACGTTGGTGGTGTCAGTACCTATACGTTGGTGGTGTCAGTACCTATACGTTGGTGGTGTCAGTACCTATACGTTGGTGGTGTCAGTACCTATACGTTGGTGGTGTCAGTACCTATACGTTGGTGGTGTCAGTACCTATACGTTGGTGGTGTGAGTACCTATACATTGGTGGTGTGAGTACCTATACGTTGGTGGTGTCAGTACCTATGCGTTGGTGGTGTCAGTACCTATACGTTGGTGGTGTCAGTACCTATACGTTGGTGGTGTGAGTACCTATACATTGGTGGTGTCAGTACCTATACGTTGGTGGTGTCAGTACCTATGCGTTGGTGGTGTCAGTACCTATACGTTGGTGGTGTCAGTACCTATGCGTTGGTGGTGTCCCTATACGTTGGTGGTGTCAGTACCTATGCGTTGGTGGTGTGAGTACCTATACGTTGGTGGTGTCAGTACCTATGCGTTGGTGGTGTCAGTACCTATACGTTGGTGGTGTCAGTACCTATGCGTTGGTGGTGTCAGTACCTATGCGTTGGTGGTGTCAGTACCTATGCGTTGGTGGTGTCAGTACCTATACGTTGGTGGTGTCAGTACCTATGCGTTGGTGGTGTCAGTACCTATACGTTGGTGGTGTCAGTACCTATGCGTTGGTGGTGTCAGTACCTATACGTTGGTGGTGTCAGTACCTATGCGTTGGTGGTGTCAGTACCTATGCGTTGGTGGTGTCAGTACCTATACGTTGGTGGTGTCAGTACCTATGCGTTGGTGGTGTCAGTACCTATGCGTTGGTGGTGTCAGTACCTATGCGTTGGTGGTGTCAGTACCTATACGTTGGTGGTGTCAGTACCTATGCGTTGGTGGTGTCAGTACCTATACGTTGGTGGTGTCAGTACCTATGCGTTGGTGGTGTCAGTACCTATACGTTGGTGGTGTCAGTACCTATGCGTTGGTGGTGTGAGTACCTATACGTTGGTGGTGTCAGTACCTATACGTTGGTGGTGTGAGTACCTATACGTTGGTGGTGTCAGTACCTATACGTTGGTGGTGTCAGTACCTATACGTTGGTGGTGTCAGTACCTATGCGTTGGTGGTGTCAGTACCTATACGTTGGTGGTGTCAGTACCTATACGTTGGTGGTGTCAGTACCTATGCGTTGGTGGCGTGAGTACCTATACGTTGGTGGTGTCAGTACCTATACATTGGTGGTGTGAGTACCTATACGTTGGTGGTGTGAGTACCTATACGTTGGTGGTGTCAGTACCTATGCGTTGGTGGTGTCAGTACCTATGCGTTGGTGGTGTCAGTACCTATGCGTTGGTGGCGTGAGTACCTATACGTTGGTGGTGTCAGTACCTATACGTTGGTGGTGTGAGTACCTATACGTTGGTGGTGTCAGTACCTATACGTTGGTGGTGTCAGTACCTATACGTTGGTGGTGTCAGTACCTATGCGTTGGTGGTGTGAGTACCTATACGTTGGTGGTGTCAGTACCTATACGTTGGTGGTGTGAGTACCTATACGTTGGTGGTGTGAGTACCTATACGTTGGTGGTGTCAGTACCTATACGTTGGTGGTGTCAGTACCTATACGTTGGTGGTGTGAGTACCTATACGTTGGTGGTGTCAGTACCTATGCGTTGGTGGTGTCAGTACCTATACGTTGGTGGTGTCAGTACCTATACGTTGGTGGTGTGAGTACCTATACGTTGGTGGTGTCAGTACCTATACGTTGGTGGTGTCAGTACCTATGCGTTGGTGGTGTCAGTACCTATACGTTGGTGGTGTCAGTACCTATGCGTTGGTGGTGTCAGTACCTATACGTTGGTGGTGTCAGTACCTATGCGTTGGTGGTGTGAGTACCTATACGTTGGTGGTGTCAGTACCTATGCGTTGGTGGTGTCAGTACCTATACGTTGGTGGTGTCAGTACCTATGCGTTGGTGGTGTCAGTACCTATGCGTTGGTGGTGTCAGTACCTATGCGTTGGTGGTGTCAGTACCTATACGTTGGTGGTGTCAGTACCTATGCGTTGGTGGTGTCAGTACCTATACGTTGGTGGTGTCAGTACCTATGCGTTGGTGGTGTCAGTACCTATACGTTGGTGGTGTCAGTACCTATGCGTTGGTGGTGTCAGTACCTATGCGTTGTGGTGTCAGTACCTATACGTTGGTGGTGTCAGTACCTATGCGTTGGTGGTGTCAGTACCTATGCGTTGGTGGTGTCAGTACCTATGCGTTGGTGGTGTCAGTACCTATACGTTGGTGGTGTCAGTACCTATGCGTTGGTGGTGTCAGTACCTATACGTTGGTGGTGTCAGTACCTATGCGTTGGTGGTGTCAGTACCTATACGTTGGTGGTGTCAGTACCTATGCGTTGGTGGTGTCAGTACCTATACGTTGGTGGTGTCAGTACCTATGCGTTGGTGGTGTGAGTACCTATACGTTGGTGGTGTCAGTACCTATGCGTTGGTGGTGTCAGTACCTATACGTTGGTGGTGTCAGTACCTATGCGTTGGTGGTGTCAGTACCTATACGTTGGTGGTGTCAGTACCTATGCGTTGGTGGTGTCAGTACCTATGCGTTGGTGGCGTGAGTACCTATGTTGGTGGTGTCAGTACCTATACGTTGGTGGTGTCAGTACCTATACGTTGGTGGTGTCAGTACCTATACGTTGGTGGTGTCAGTACCTATACGTTGGTGGTGTGAGTACCTATACGTTGGTGGTGTGAGTACCTATACGTTGGTGGTGTCAGTACCTATACGTTGGTGGTGTGAGTACCTATGCGTTGGTGCAGCTGTTATGCTGCGTGCTTTATATATTGTGTATTACGGGTATCGTCCCGTGTCGTTCAACAAGGTTTACCCTCGCTCTTTTGTTTGGGTACAGCCCAGTGTTTTTGTATACGTGTTTGTTTTAGGGGTATTAAAAAAACCTTTTGTGTATTCCTGCGCCTGTCTCCAAATCCTTTATACCAGCGTGACAGTAACACATCCACATTCCATTTCCTCAGATTCTAGTGAGAAAAGAAAGAAAGAAAGAAAGAAAGAAAGAAAGAAAGAAAGAAAGAAAGAAAGAAAGAAAGAAAGAAAGAAAGAAAGAAAGAAAGAAAGAATGACATTCACACATACAGTACACACATGGCACTGCTGAAGTGACATTTCATGTTAGTAAGGACAGTTTACTGACAGGGATGAGAGGGGAACCCCTTGGGTCTGCTCTGACTTGAGAGTATCTGAACAGGTCACAGGTTCGCCTCTCATATGTAGTGAAATTTCAGTCTTCACTATCGTTCCAACCCAATCACCCAATCATTCTGATTCATACATTGTGTCCTCTCAATCAATACAAAAACAACAGCCACAAGCTGCAATGAAGGAGATTTTAAAGATCCTCTTCTTTCTTCTGCCTTTCAACGGTTGTAATCTGCAACCAAAATGTTTGCACTGGGTCTATGAGAGTGCGATGTGCTTAAGAATCCTTTTTTTTTTAGTTGAATATTGAGTGACGCTGACAGTGAGGTTGTTGTGAAAAGTTAACATTAGCAGAGCTTCTGATGAAAGAGACTTCATTACTTTGTAGAAGAGACAAACCTTCTTCTAACCTTCTATGTCAGCCGTTTCTAGTCACACTCTGTGAATGGTAAACGTCTATGCTTTGAT
Organism: Oncorhynchus keta; assembly: GCF_023373465.1. Classification (NCBI taxonomy): domain Eukaryota; kingdom Metazoa; phylum Chordata; class Actinopteri; order Salmoniformes; family Salmonidae; genus Oncorhynchus; species Oncorhynchus keta. The sequence continues at coordinate 21,924,513 of NC_068426.1, forward strand.
GTGCGTTATGCTTTATAACAACCCTTCAGAGACAACGTTATTTTGAAATTCATTAAATTCAGTAGAAATGTATTACATTTAATTGAATGACACTAGTTGAAGTTATTACTATAAATAACAATACATTGCAAGCATGTGTAAGTAAAGATAGAATCAAACACTTTCTCTCCACAATACAACAGACCTTGTTTCAAGCCATCTCATTCTCTTTTATGCTTTATGCTGAAATGTGAAACTAAGGTGAAGAGTGGGAGTAAGCTGCCTGTTTCAGCCTACTCAAAACAAAGCCTAGAGCTAATAATGCTCAATAATGAGAGAATAAGCTAATAACGGAGACAAAAACCGTTGTACTCGACTTCAGTTTTAATGGCTGTGAATAAACCCACTCTGAAGGAAATGGTTGGCGATGATAACAACTGCTAATTATGCTAATTGTGACCTTTTGTGCTTGAATGATCCTGGCTCATGTCAAGAGTATCAGATAACACAAGTGCCCATAGATTTACTTATGTAGAATGCATGTGACATGTGCCATTTAGCCTCACAAGTCAATCCTCAAACACAAGCGATTAACCTTTACTGCAGTGGGCTAAATCAGGGACACAAATCTATTTTGAAACAAAAGTATACACCTCCCACACATGGTTATGGGCAACAACTAAAAAGAAAGATGCCTGTACCATGGCAGGTATAGAGTTGGAATGTATTCAATTTTGAGTTTGCATTCCAATATTACACTTTATATACATCACGGAAGTCTGAAATATGACAAAACTGTTTAACATATAACACATGATATTCGGCATTTTATTTGTAATAATCGTAGTGAATTATGAAATTATGAAAAATATTAATAACATTCTCACCCATGAGGCCAAAGAGGGCACTTTTGTTAATTGACTGCAGGAAAGGACTAAACCCTGCTTGGCCTGAAAGGAACCATCCACAAATACTGATTGTAAGCTCTCTGTGCACTGCAGTACTGGTAATGTACAGTATGTGATGTATGATGTAACAATGGCCTTGAGATTATTCATAGACACTTGAATCAAAGTGGTGTCCCTGTCCCTGATATGACACCTGTTCATGTGTATGATTGGTTGCATGAGATGATGGTGGCTAATTAACTAGGAAACTAACACCAAGGGGGTTATTGTACATCTAATCAACTTCTAATGTCAAAGCTGCCAGTCTGATACTGAACTCTGCATTCTGCACCTGTTCTCCTCCTAACCTTTTCAACTTGAGTTTAGATCATCTTTGACATGCTCTCAGATCACACAAACAGCTTGGAAATAAGATGGCTTGTCTGACCGGCAGATTAATGAGAATAATGTGGCCCTTGATGCTTTTCAAACAGCATGTGTCTATCCTTGTTCAGATTTGACTCGCAGGTCTACAATTTTCATCCCCTATAATTACATACGGTGAGTTATGATGACCCATGGTATAATGATCGCTTCATGTAAATCATAATGATGACATACATATAAATAGCCTTCAGTACTCCTCAATGTGTGTGAGTTTATCTTCTGAATCAAGTCGGTAGGTCGATACAGAGTGTTTTGGGAAGAGGAGGTAGAAAGAAGAGGGTTGCATTAAACATAAATCGGAAACCATGAGCTGTGTAGAGCAGTTCTTTGACAGAGACATCTGCAGACTAAACTGTCGGTTCCACTGCTGCAGCTCTACCTGATACACACACACACACCCACACACGCACGCACGCACGCACGCACACACACGCACACACACACACACACACACACACACACACACACACACACACACACACACACACACACACACACACACACACACACACACACAGGCATCAGGGACACAGACAAGCTCAGGCGCGCGCAATCACGGCCGCACGCTCGCATCAGGCTGCACACAACAATGCCAGCCCTGATTTCTCTGCTCTCCCTCAGAATTCGACGATTTATCTGGATGTTTGTGGCAAGACAGCTATGAGGGCATCGACAAAAGCTGTTGTTATTCTTTTAGCAAAATGTAGAGAGTTTTATTTAAACTTTTCATCCTACCTTTAGCATTATCGTTATTTTGTGTATTGCTGCTGTGGGTAAAACCACATCCGAACAAAAATATGAGTTCAGTGCGTCGGTAATAAAAAGGTATTTAGTCTACGTCGAAAATAACCTAGATTCATGCCTAACTTGGACGAAATTCTGAATATGACTGAAAGTTAACAAATCGTGGATAGCCTATAGTCATGGGGGTACACTTTAATTTGGGGTATATAAACTAATAACGTTTAGATTAATCGTTTAACATGAGAGCAGGTGAGCCAGTCTTCGTGTTTGTCTAGCGAGGGGCTGCGCGCATTTCCCGCGGAAAGAACGAAGCGGAGTGTTGGAGAACAGTGGAGAACTGCGAAGTGATCTGTGCTGGGGATTACGCCTCCCAACACCGCAGACAAGCCAGAGGCGCCGATATGGGTGAGTGGATACCGTCCGATTTCGAAACGATTGTGGCGGGGACCCGTTGGTAGCCTACTGTTCAATTTAATAAATTAATAGTCAAGCACTATCTTTCAATCAAGAGCTGATGATTTGAGTCAGTGAACATTTTTTTTTCTCACAAGGTTAGAGTGGCTGCAGTCTGCACAGGTAACGGGAGATTGAGGGGTATGAGATGCATATTTTGTCATTATCAAGATTCGAAGCGTAATGGACATAATATGAACCATTATACCGCTGTTTAAAAATGCGCATGTCTCCTGCTTTTAATTGGAAGGCTATAAAAGGTTGCACTTGTTTACAGATCCTTGGATGTTTGCTAATTGCTTAACGATGTATTTGTTCATTTGTATAGGCTATGCACTAATGCGTTATGGACAGTTTTTGAGATATTCTAGTTCTGCCAAAGTGTTGCTCTGCATGAGGATTACACTTTTGTACTAGGTAAATCAGGTAAGAACACATTCTTAATTTCAATGACGGCCAAGGAACAGTGGGTTAACTGCCTTGTTCAGGGGCAGAACGACAGAATTTTAACTTGTCAACTCTGGGATTCGATTTTGCAACCTTTTGGTTACTAGTTCAACGTTTTTACTACTAGGCTACCTGCTGCCCCAGTGTTAATCCTAGTTGTTAAAACGTCTGTTTGGTCTCGTTTGTATTTTTTTAAGTGTATATATAGATATATATATACCTATATATTACCTCTGCCCCCCTTCGTCATCCAGTGTGGACCTAGCTGATGAGCCATCCCTGCCCGTCTGCAGCACCTTGGTAAAGCCCGTTCTTAGGTTATAGATACTAGGCAGTGAGACAGGACCCAGCAGGTCAAAGGGGCGATGCAGTCAAACACGTTATTTTCTTGTATTATATATATATATTTCCACACTATGAGGTTGGGATAATACTCTGAAATTGTGAAAACTATGATAATGCACATTTATCGTGAGAGTTGTTTGAAAAGAGCTTCTTTCAGCTTCTTTGTCTGGGTGGCATCACCAGGCAGTATACACGGAGTATATAAAACACTAAGACCACCTGCTCTTTCCATGACAACGACTGACCAGGTGAATCCAGATGGAAGCTACGATCCCTTATTGATTTTAGCTGTTAAATCTACTTCAATCAGTGCAGATAAAGGGGCAGTAGACAGGTTAAAACGTGATTTTTAAGCCTTGAGACAATTGAGATATGGATTGTGTATGTGTGCCATTCAGAGGGTGAATGGGCAAAACAAAATATTTAAGTGCTTTTGAACGAGGTATGTTAGTATGTTTCAAAAACTGCACACTGCTGGGAAACTCAGCAGTTTCCAGTGTGTATCAAGAATGGTCAGACAGCCAAAGGACATCCAACCAACTTGCCACAACTGTGGGAAGCATTGGAGTCAACATGGCCCAGAATCCCTGAAGAACACTTTCAACACCTTGCAGCGTCCATGTCCTGACGAATGTGTTCCTAATGTTTGGTATATGGTATACTCAGTGTAAGTGAATAGACAAATAACAAAGAGAGTTTTCCCTCCTCTCTGGCAGGTTAGCGTCTTTCGTCATGAATCTTGTTCTGGAGGCAGCTCTGCAGAGTGGTTACTAGCTAGCACAGCCACAAAGTCGAACAATCATATTTTAAATCTCACCTTAATATTAGCCACACTGCTAACCCGAATGCCCAACCCTAACCTTGAGACCAAAAAGCACATTTTTGTTTTCATTAATTTATACAATTTAGCCAATTGTGACTTTGCAGCTGGCCTCTCCAAGGGGACATCGCCCAGTTTTGCCTCCAGGACAATACTCATGACAATAAATGCCCAAATCAAATCTTATTGGTCACGTACACGTGTTTAGCAGATGTTATTGTGGGTGTAGCGAAATGCTTGTGCTTCTAGTTCCGATAGTGCAGAAATATCTAACAATTGCATATACGCAATACACACAAATCTACAGTTAAAGTCGGAAGTTTACATACACCTTAGCCAAATACATTAAAACTCAGTTTTTCACAATTCCTGACATTTAATCCTAGTAGAAATTGCCTGTCTTAGGTCAGTTAGGATCACCACTTTATTTTAAGAATGTGAAAAGTCAGAATAATAGTAGAGATAATTATTTCTTTCAGCTTTTATTTATTTCATCACATTCCCAGTGGGTCAGAAGTGTACATACACTCAATTAGTATTTGGTAGCATTGCCTTTACATTTTTTAACTTTGGTCAAACATTTCGGGTAGCCTTCCACAAGCTTCCCACAATAAGTTGGGTGAATTTTAGCCCATTCCTCCTGACAGAGCTGGTGTTACTGAGTCAGGTTTGTAGGCCTCCTAGCTCACACACACTTTTTCAGTTCTGCCCACATATTTTCTATGGGATTGAGGTCAGGGCTTTGTGATGGCCACTCCAATACCTTGACTTTGTTGTCCTTAAGTCTTTTTGCAACAACTTTGGAAGTATGCTTGAGATCATTGTCCATTTGGAAGACCCATTTGCGACCAAGCTATAACTTCCTGTCTGATGTCTTGAGACGTGCTTCATGGTTGGGATGGTGTTCTTTAGCTTGCAAGCCTCCCCATATTCCCACCAAATAAAATGATGGTCATTATGGCCAAACAGTACGATCTTTGTCCCCATGTGCAGTTGCAAACCATAGTCTGGCTTTTTTATGGCGGTTTTGGAGCAGTTGCCTCTTCCTTGCTGAGCGGCCTTTCAGGTAGTGTCGATAAAGAACTCGTTTTACCGTGGATATAGATACTTTTGTACCTGTTTCCTCCAGCATCTTCACAAGGTCCTTTGCTGTTGTTCTGGGATTGATTTGCACTTTTCGCACTGAAGTACGTTCATCTCTGGGAGACAGAACACGTCTCCTTCCTGAGCGGTATGACGGCTGTGTGGTCCCATGGTGTTTATACTTGCGTACTATAGCGTACTATACTTGCGTACTATAGTACAGATGAACTTGGTATCTTCAGGCATTTGGAAATTGGATGAACCGGACCTGTGGAGGTCTACAATTTTTTTCTGAGGTCTTGGCTGATTTCTTTAGATTTTCCCATGGTGTCAAGCAACAAGGCACTGAGTTTGAAGGTAGGCCTTGAAATAGTTTGTTAACAAGAAATGTATAGAGTGGTTGAAAAACGAGTCTTAGTGACTCCAACCTAAGTGTATGTAAACTTTCGACTTCAACTGTAAGTAAAGGAATGGAATTAAGAATATATAAACACACGGACGAGCAACGTCAGAGCGGCATAGACTAGGATACAGTAGAATAGTATAGAATACAGTACATACATATGAGATGAGTGCGATATATGCAAAATATGTAAACATGATTGAAGTTACATTATTACAGTGACTTGTGTTCCATTTATTAAAGTGGGCAATGTTTTCAAGTCTGTGTATATAGGCAACCTGCTCCTCTCTGCCAATACTATCTAGTTTTCAGGTTACACATCCTTCCCATTAGGCTCCTCCAATTAAGCCACTCTCTGACTACTCCCAGACACCAGACAGTCCTAGCAAAATTCTTCCTTGAGAAATAATATTTTTCTAAGAAGCAATTGAGATAAAAGAAAAACGGCTGCATTGAACCTTTAAACCCAATTACTGCTTCGGCTATCGACTCCTTTAATCAGTGGCTAGAGATAACTCCGTGAGGAATCTATCAGCTGCTGCTGCCGGCCACATCACTGCACATTAAGTTCACTCTAACTCCTCAGTATGGATAGCAGGGGAGAGAGAGTCTGACTGGGGCTTTAGGCATACATTTCTACCTACCAATGCCATGGATAGCTTCTCTGATGGGATATGTTATTCCTACTGATACCTGTGCTTCAAAATGTAAGTTCCAGTGATCTGACAGGCTCCACATTAAGAGTGGAAAGAGCTGTCCCATCTGTCACAAATGTCAAGTGCTGGTAAGGATGCATGACTGGAGGAAGGGGGGAGTATTTTGATATGACCTGATTTTGGCTGTTGAAGCCTGATCTTTGCACACCTGGCAGCACTGTAGTCTAGTGGAAGTCCTAGAAATGAGGAATTCATGTGCTTTAATAATGGTGACATTTGACTCGCCTCGTGTGTCATAGCTTCATGTGTCAGAGGAAAGATGGACTGAAATCCAACCAACTAATTGGTTCTCATTAGTAGCACTGGGAAACATTCCTAAATGTACTTTGCTTCGCTTTGTATGAATCCTGAATGCTTCATACATATAGGAACCTGCATCACAATGAGACAAATCAATACACACATGAAAAACAGCTGTTTTTATTCAGCCTTTATTTAACCAGAAAGTCCCTTGAGATGAATAATCTTTTTCAATTGAGACCTGTATATCAAGCCCTTTTACCTTTAACTGGGATGGAGCAAATGAAAACAGTTTCACTAACCTTCTCCTTAAAATCCCATCCCTACCCAATGACTGTACAGATCCATTGACACATGTCTCAGGGGCCTCTTTAAGAGTTGGTGTGGTGGGAAATGTAAGACCAATCAGCATTTCATTGGTGGGTCTTACCTACAAGTGACTGTTGAAAACCATGACAGATAAGGTGGGAGAGATCGTTGGGGCCATAAGAAGACATGGTCTAATCGCCGGCTGTCTGATGTAGAATGGTTTCCTCTATGGCTCTATCTGTCTGCTGCCATGCTCAGTTACTTGTTCCTGGCTCATTGTGCTTGTTAAACAAAGTGTAGTGTGGATCCATGCTTAATCTCCTCCGCCTTGCACGTGTACTAAAACAAGACATGCAGTAACTGCTCTCAGCTTCATTGAGACCTGAGATCACATATGGCTTAATGTAGCCTCCGACTTAATCTCCTACTGGTTAAAGATACTTACAGATATTTTCTTTTATAGACATTTTTAACACACTTTGTGGTCGCGATTTCAAAGAAACAATGGAGAGGTCTTTTTTTGATTTAGTTGCAATGTTTTCTTAATGATTTATTCTAAAGCTTTGTTGTATGAACTTAAAGCAAACAGGTATAACGCATGTGGTTATTATAATGTGGTTATAATGAATTGTAAAGCATGTATGACCCCCTCATAGATGCTTATAACAAGTTATAGGCTTCATACCTGTCTGCTTTTAAAAAAAACAAGTTGTTGGTTCAGCTGCAGGGCTGCTCATTGATAATGAAACCCTATAATTATATATCATCTTTTCATTCTTGTGATTATATCAGCTAATCGGCACTTAATGCTCATAATTGTGCAGTTTAATCTTGGCATTAACTTTTAACCCTTGAGTTGTTTTCTACTCAGTATGGAATTCTGGAAAATATCGTTTTGCATCATTTAGAGTATCATATGGAAAAATTGACCCGCTACTATACCATTATATCATCTGCACTGACAAATACTAATAAGCACAGTTATGGCACAGGAACATAAAAAGTGAAATGCAAGCTAGTTCCCCCCAAAGGCTGTCAAAGAGAGTGCATAAGGCAGGTCTTGCTCTTCTCTTGAGCCTTCCCCGATATGTTTTTTCTGAAATCATTTATTATGCTGTGCAAATCCCTTCCCCAGCCTCCCACTCTGATTCCAGGGATGTGTGTGGGTTGGCCTCTCTCTCTCAGTTCTGCTTCGGCAGGTCAGAGATGTTAGAAATCTGCCTCATTCCAGCCATACAGAATTGGGTGGCAGGTAGCCTAGTGGTTAGAGCGTTGGATTAGTAACCGCAAGGTTGCAAGATCAAATCCCTGAGCTGACAAGGTAAAAATCTGTTTTTCTCCTCCTGAACAAGGCAGTTAACCCACTGTTCCCAGGCAGTCATTGAAAATAAGAATGTGTTCTGAACTGACTTGCCTAGTTAAATAAAGGTAATAAAAATAGTAATCATTGAGGTTGAGGATGTTGCTTCTCTTTTCATTTAAGGCTATAATTTATGCACTGTAATCCAGGCTGAATTTCTCTCACAATTACTCTCTCTCTGATTAACCAGCTCCTATACCATACATCTAAAGCTGTTGCTGTGCTATACACTCTTAGAAAAAAAGGTGCTACAGTATCTAGAACCTTAAATGGTTCTTTGGTTGTCCCCATAGGATAACTCTTTGAAGAACCCTTTTGGGTTCCATGAAGAACATTTTCCACAGAGGGTTCTACATGGAATCCAAAAGGGTTCTACCTGAAACCAAAAATGGTTCTACCTGGAACCAAAAAGGGTTCTCCTTTTGGAAGGAGAACCCTTTTGGAGAACCTTTTTTTCGAGGAATGTAGCTTTAGCTCCTCTACCTCTGCCTCCACTACTTCTGCTTCCACTACCTCTGCCTCCACTACCTCTGCCTCCACTACTTCTGCCTCCACTACCTCTGCCTCCACTACCTCTGCCTCCACTACCTCTGCCTCCACTACCTCTGCCTCCACTACCTCTGCCTCCACTACCTCTGCCTCCACTACCTCTGCCTCCACTACCTCTGCCTCCACTACCTCTGCCTCCACTACCTCTGCCTCCACTACTTCTGCCTCCACTACCTCTGCCTCCACTACCTCTGCCTCCACTACCTCTGCCTCCACTACCTCTGCCTCCACTACTTCTGCCTCCACTACCTCTGCCTCCACTACCTCTGCCTCCACTACCTCTGCCTCCACTACCTCTGCCTCCACTACCTCTGCCTCCACTACCTCTGCCTCCACTACCTCTACCTCCACTACCTCTACCTCCACTACCTCTGCCTTTGCTGCTACCCTTCTAAGCTCTACCTATAAAATATGTTTTTATCATAAATCAGTCGATTTTATACTGCTTCCTTCTTCTACTGTGAACTAGAATTACAGCTCTCTCCAATTTCTAAATTAATGGGTGTAAAATAATGGGTTTAAAGTGTGTAAGGGGTACTTCATTTCAATATTGCAATTTAAGTGTGACCAATTAATCTGTGTTGCATGATGGCAGTCCTGCATTGGTAATATGTCCCAGACTTATGTGGCTTGAAAGTCTTTTTCATTCTATGTGTCTTAAATCTGAGTGAATACACTCAGTATTGCAGTATATCACATACAGTGCTGCTAAGCCAGACCGTGGCTCAGCATTAGTGTTGTCGTGAAACACGAATGTCGACTTCGATACAGATACTAGGTTTAGTACCACGATACTCAATGCCGAAACAATATCACACCAAATATAAAGAAAACTTATTAGCTAGTCACAGAATAACCACTGGCTTTATTTTTTTAAACATTGCACAATATGTTGATAACTGGTAGAACCACTAAATAACCAATAGAATGTCTTCTACATTCAATTTCTTAAAAAAAATAAAATGCCATATTAAATAACAGAACAATATTTCTGGGACTCAGAGCATACAAAGTATTTGTATTTTATTTTTTTTTTACATCTAAACTGTTTAAAAATTGAATTTGATATATAGCAGGGTTCATTTGCTAATCTATGGCCATAATTTTGGTATATTGTATTAGACCTAAGATTCATTATTCATTACAGATCAATTATTTAATGTATTAAATGAAGAGTTTAGTTCCAAAACAACATAAACAAAACACTTTGAAGCTAATTTCTGAAGCTTCGATATTGCAATAGTCTACAATGGATTTTTACACAGGATACTGCAATTCTTTTCAGTGCTTTTCAACTCCCAGGGTGCAATGCCTTCACAGGGCTGCTGGCTGGGTACTGTTAGAAAGCCCAAAGAAACGCAAAGTAGACTAAATACAGTATATTGTTGTCATCATATTATAATGCTCACATGAATGTCATGCAGAATTTATGTTCATGTTACTAGCTAGCTTTCCATCTAATTGGCGACAGATTTTCATGCAAATTGTTCTAAAATCCGCATAAAAACACATTTTTTCCCATCAGAGATGTGTTTCCATTAGGGTCGGAAATTTTCTTGGAAAATACGGGGAATTTTCCATGGGAAGTTCAGCCCGGAAATTTGGGGAATTTTGCTTAAATTCATCAAAAAGTTAGCTTATAACAGTGAACCTTTTTTTTGTGGGATACACATACAGCAATTCTGGGTCTTGTTGCATATTATGGTTAAACTATCCCCAAATCAATGGAATTGCAACCCTCTGCATGCACAGTGCATTCTTTCATCGCATGTACAGCTGATTCTCAAGACCTTGCACACTAATGAGATGCTATTGAGCCCACACTGCTACACTGTCTGAGCCAAGGACTACATGCGTTCTGGTAAGTTTCGCTTACAATGCTGGGTGTGGTGAATATATTTTATATGACATACATGATTACATGAACTAGTAAATGGTAGCCTACAGCAAAGTGTGCTCAAATCATAGCGGCAGCGTAGCTTAGTGGTTAGAGCGTTGGTAACCGGAAGGTTGCGAGTTCAAACCCCCGAGCTGACAAGGTACAGATCTGTCATTCTGCCCCTGAACAGGCAGTTAACCCACTGTTCCCAGGCCGTCAATAAGAATATGTTCTTAACTGACTTGCCTGGTTAAATAAAAGGTTAAAAAAAAATAGCTTGTAAAACTATTTCTGCTAGTTACTCTTTGCTACCATGTGGGTTTTAGATTGCTTGAGCCTGCTAACTGAAGAGTGTTAATTCACCTGTTTCCGGTTGTTTAATCTAACTGCTTAACTATTTATCTGTACATGGAATTGTATTCGGTTATTTATTACTCCTTTTTAAAATCTATATAGGAAAATGCCACGGGCACTATCTGATATGTGAAGACATTTCACTGCAGCTAATGTAGAAGGAAATGCTGTGTACATTTGCAAATACTGTGCCAAATCATATGTGGAGAATGCAACAAAAATGCAGAATCATCTGGCCAAGTGCATGAAACAACGGATACACTCTACAAGAGAGCCGAGGAAATGGTTTGGTATGTGAAGGGTCATCAAGTTATAGCAGCAATCTACCTCACCAAGCAAAGTGAGAAGAATAAGAGCACCACATTGAAGCTGCCCAGCAACACCCGTTGGGGTGGTGTTGTCATCATGTTTGAAAGTCTCCTGAAGAGGAAGGAGTCTCCAAGAAATGATCATGTAACAGCCTGCCGATATGGACAGCCGCATCAAGAGGAACGTCCTGGATGGTGTATTTTGGGAGAGAGTGGTAAGCAGCCTGAAACATCTGAAACCCATAGCAGTAGCCATTGCACAGATTGAGGGAGACAATGCCATCCTGTCTGATGTTCAGACTCAGACGTGCAGATGTAAGAGAAGAAATCTGTAATGCCCTGCCCACTTCACTGTTGCTCCAAGCAGAGGAAACTGCAGATCTGAAATATCAAAAAGAGTGAAGACTTCTGCCTGAAGCCCATACACGCCGCAGAGTACATGTTGGACCCTAAGTATGCTGGCAAGAGCATCCTGTCTGGTGCAGAGATCAACACGGCCTATGGTGTCAGACACAAAAAGATCCCCCCCCTTCTCACACCCAGGTGGCGACACGCATCTCTGCACGCTTGGCAGATATCTCAGTTTGGATCTCGGCCCACCACCTCAAGCTCAACCTTGACAAAACGCAGGTGCTGCTCTTCCTCCCGGGAAAGGCCTGCCCACTTCAAGACCTCTCCATCACGATTGACAACTCCACGATGTCCCCCTCCCAGAGTGCAAAAAACCTTGGTGTGACCCTGGACAACACCCTGTCGTTCTCTTTCTCTGCAAACATCAAACCAGTGACCCGCTCCTGCAGGTTCATGCTCTACAACATCCGTAGAGTACGACCTTTCCTCACACTGGAAGCGGCGCAGGTCCTAATCCAGGCACTTGTCAATTCCCGTCTAGACTACTGCAAATCTCTGTTGGCTGGCTCCCCACTTGGAGTGGCATGGGGAACTGCACGTCTTTACCTTCAGGCTATGCTCAAAGCCTATATCCCAACTTGAGCACTCTGTTCTGTCACCTCTGGTCACTTGGCCCGTCCACCCCTAGAGGAGGGCAGCTACCGCTCAGCCCAGCTCTTCTCTGTCCTGGCACCCCAATGGTGGAACAAGATACCCCCTAAAGTGAGGATAGTGGAGTCCCTGTCCATCTTTCTAAAATAACTGACACCCTATCTCTTTGAAGAGTATCTTAAATAATAAAGAGGTACCCCCCCCCCAAAAGGTACTTCTTTAATCCCACTTACACTGAATTTGCTGATAAATATTTGTTTGGGGAAAATGTACTTGATATAATTGTGATGTGTTGTTGTCTCACCTAGTTATCTTAAGATGAGTGCACTAATTAATTGTAAGTCACTCTGGATAAGAGTGTCTGCTAAATAACAACAAAAACAAATAAAAAAATGTAATGTCATATGAACCAATTATCTGTCGGCATTGACATTTTTTTCATTTAGAAGAATAACTTTACAGTGCAAATGTCATTCGTTGCACTGCTTTGTAACACCTCTTTCTTAGTTGTTTTGTTGGGCTGGCCCTCATCATCATTACCGTAGTTCACTTCTGGAGACACTTTTGTAAACAAGATGCGGGCGAGAGATAATGTTTTCGAAGTCATGCTGTCAACATTTTCTCCCTTTCTCGCTTGCTCTTCAAAAGTTGCTCTTGCTGTGTCAACTGCATGTACAAGTAGCCTGGCTAGCTTACTACTGATCCCCCTGAAAAGATTCAGACAAATGACTAGACCGACTCGATCCTCTCAATCCGTATCAGACGTGAGACACATTTGACAGAAGTACCGAAAGTAACAACAATTCTAGTACCGAACCGTTTTTCATGTTCTAGCATCAATAAAATATCGTGCAGCACTAACACATACTTTAAGCTGTCTGCTCTTGTGTCGCAAGGAGACACTAACAATGGTCAGAGAATGATTCTAGACTATGGATTCTCTCCTGTACAGAAAACCGGCCTAAAACCCCAAACAGCAAGCAATGAAGTGTAGAAGCACGTACGTACATCACACCACTGATAATCACTGACATTGACGTTTTTTACGGAGCTCTTAACATACAACTTGAGTATCTTATTCTTCATTTCAAAGACACATTAGAAATAATCCATTTTGAGCCATGTTATTTTAAGACCACATTTTATTTCCCCGTTGCCAGTAGTTCAACGTCCATATTGATTTATACTTATCCAGGAAATCTATTACTGAGTGTGATTGAATAAGTTATATTTTTAGACATCCTATACCATATCTGACCCATGCTATATGCTATGGGATTATGCTATATGCTGAAGGTTTAGGCTATATGCTGAGGGATTATGCTATATGCTGAGGGTTTAGGCTATATGCTGAGGGTTTAGGCTATATGCTGAGGGATTATGCTATATGCTGAGGGTTTAGGCTATATGCTGAGGGCTTAGGCTATATGCTGAGGGTTTAGGCTATATGCTGAGGGCTTAGGCTATATGCTGAGGGATTATGCTATATGGTGAGGGTTTAGGCTATATGATAGGGATTAGGCTATATGCTGAGGGATTAGGCTATATGCTGAGGGTTTAGGCTATATGCTGAGGGTTTAGGCTATATGCTGAGGGATTATGCTATATGGTGAGGGTTTAGGCTATATGATAGGGATTAGGCTATATGCTGAGGGATTAGGCTATATGCTGAGGGTTTAGGCTATATGCTGAGGGTTTAGGCTATATGCTGAGGGCTTAGGCTATATACTGAGGGATTAGGCTATATGCTGAGGGATTATGCTATATGCTGAGGGTTTAGGCTATATGCTGAGGGATTAGGCTATATGCTGAGGGTTTAGGCTATATGCTGAGGGATTAGGCTATATGCTGAAGGCTTAGGTTTAGGCTATATGCTGAGGGTTTAGGCTATATTCTGAGGGAATAGGCTATATGCTGAGGGTTTAGGCTATATGCTGAGGGTTTAGGCTATATGCTGAGGGTTTTGGCTATATGCTGAGGGCTTAGGCTATATGCTGAGGGTTTTGGCTATATGCTGAGGGATTAGGCTATATGATGAGGGTTTAGGCTATATGCTGAGGGTTTAGGCTATATGCTGAGGGTTTAGGCTATATACTGAGGGTTTAGGCTATATGCTGAGGGAATAGGCTATATGCTGAGGGCTTAGGCTATATGCTGAGGGATTAGGCTATATGCTGAGGGTTTAGGCTATATGCTGAGGGTTTAGGCTATATGCTGAGGGTTTAGGCTATATGCTGAGGGTTTAGGCTATATGCTGAGGGAATAGGCTATATGCTGAGGGAATAGGCTATATGCTGAGGGATTAGGCTATATGCTGAGGGATTAGGCTATATGCTGAGGGTTTAGGCTATATGCTGAGGGATTAGGCTATATGCTGAGGGTTTAGGCTATATGCTGAGGGTTTAGGCTATATGCTGAGGGTTTAGGCTATATGCTGAGGGCTTAGGCTATATGCTGAGGGATTAGGCTATATGCTGAGGGATTATGCTATATGCTGAGGGTTTAGGCTATATGCTGAGGGATTAGGCTATATGCTGAGGGTTTAGGCTATATGCTGAGGGATTAGGCTATATGCTGAAGGCTTAGGTTTAGGCTATATGCTGAGGGTTTAGGCTATATTCTGAGGGAATAGGCTATATGCTGAGGGTTTAGGCTATATGCTGAGGGTTTAGGCTATATGCTGAGGGTTTTGGCTATATGCTGAGGGCTTAGGCTATATGCTGAGGGTTTTGGCTATATGCTGAGGGATTAGGCTATATGCTGAGGGTTTAGGCTATATGCTGAGGGTTTAGGCTATATGCTGAGGGTTTAGGCTATATGCTGAGGGTTTAGGCTATATGCTGAGGGTTTAGGCTATATGCTGAGGCTTTTGGCTATATGCTGAGGGCTTAGGCTATATGCTGAAGGTTTAGGTTTAGGCTATATGCTGAGGGTTTAGGCTATATGCTGAGGGTTTAGGCTATATGCTGAGGCCTTAGGCTATATGCTGAAGGCTTAGGTTTAGGCTATATGCTGAGGGTTTAGGCTATATGCTGAGGGAATAGGCTATATGCTGAGGGCTTAGGCTATATGCTGAAGGTTTAGGCTATATGCTGAGGGTTTTGGCTATATGCTGAGGGCTTAGGCTATATGCTGAGGGCTTAGGCTATATGCTGAGGGCTTAGGTTATATGCTGAGGGCTTAAGCTATATGCTGAGGGCTTAGGCTATATGCTGAGGGCTTAGGCTATATGCTGAGGGCTTAGGCTATATACTGAGGGCTTAGGCTATATGCTGAGGGCTTATATGCTGAGGGCTTAGGCTATATGCAATATGTTTTGGTTCTCTGAAGTGCTCCACGGTGCAGCTCGCACGGTGCTGGCTCCTCTATTAACATGGGCACTCTGGGTAATAGCCTTCGTGTCAGCGCACCACTAGAGCACTGTGCATTCAAATGAAATATCAACTTGTCGCTCCGCCAAGGAAGATGACAGCTGACTCTGCCGTGGCCGCCAGAATCCAACTCAGTGTTATGAAAGAGCCAACCTCTGTTTTAGATGATTTTAAATGAGTTGCTTTTAAATGAACTGACCTTGGAGGAGCTCGATGCCATCAATGTTCAGTATTTTAGCAACAGGGAAAAGCTGGAGGAATTTGGATACCTTTTACACCAGAACCTCGTTTCATGCCTTCGACTATTATAAAGAAGGTTCTGTGGAATGTACTAACATTTTGCAACGGCCTTGAAGTAGAATGTTGCGGTTGAAAATGGCATTAGAATAAGTTGAGCTGCCAGTGTTCATCCTTTTATGAGATGTTCCTCTCACTGATGATTGTGGCAGAAGTAGAGCACTGGGAGGCACAAGCTCAATGTGTTCATCCCAAAATCAGATGGAAAAGTAGCCGTAGTCTCTAAGTGTAGCATTATATCATTGGATAGAGAGGGTGCCAGATAAAAACCTGGCTCAGACTATTTTATGTCATGGTTATGTTAGCTAGGCATCGTGATGAATATAAAATAAGTGTGTGTGTGTGCGCTCTGTGTGTGTGTGTGTGTGCATGTCTCTTTGTCTGCAAGTCATTGTAGTCCTTTTTCATTGCACCTCTCATGTTCTTTCTTAATTCCCCTCGGTATGCCTACAGAGGCAAGCAGGGGCATAACAATTTGTTTTACTCTATTTATCTAATAGGCTTGTTGATTAATCTCTTTCAGGCAAGTGGTTTCTAGAGAGCATTAGCCCCGCCTTGGGAAGGTGGACTCCTGGCAGGCCCTATATTATGTCAGATCCATGTGATAAGGGACGACTGAACAGGATGTCACATTTAATGACCAGTAATGACCTGATGATCAATCTGAGACGCGTGGCCACGTCTCTCTGCCTGGCGCTCGTTAAAAGCCCTAGAGGGAGCCCGGTAAAGACACTTTCCAGTGGGTTTTATCGCTCCACCTCCGTTCAGAGATGTTGTGCCGACATGCGCTAATTAGCGTAGCCGTCATGCGGAGATGTCAATGAGCCCAAAGCATGGGGGGAAATGGTCCTGCCCCAGATTACGTGTTACATCTGGGGAATGTTCCCGGATGTCCAGGTGTGTCTATTGATTTCCTCCCTATGGAGCGGCACGAGTGCTCATGCATGCCACCAAATGGTGTGTAAGTGATCTAATAGAAGAGGGACATGCTAACCGTACCAATGGAATTACCATTTAGTTGAAAGTGATGAGTCTGTAAATTGCAGTGGATGCTTGGCCAGCTCTGTTGGTGTACTCTTAATGAAGGTGAGGGCGCTGGCATACTGTATTGGTTTAATGACCTCAGGGCTTCATTTACACAGCAGCTTGAATCATAATTTCCAATACACAGTTTGAATCATCATTTCGTAAACTGCAAGGAGTTTTGGAGGCTGCATGATTTTCTCTCACAGAGGAGTTTTTCCTCCAACTATGAGCCAGAGAATCATGGGAAAAGAGATTATAGGAGGAAATTGCCTCTCCTGTAATGGATTTAATTTGGATGCCTCAGAATATCAGGATTATTCGGGGCTGCAATGGGTGACTGATCAAATGCAGCCTCAAATTGGACACTGATCATTTTGTGACCATACTTGTTAGTCCGAGTTGAAACAAGTTTACATGGGTGAAAGGCAACTGAAAGACAGAACCAAAGGACTGTGAGATGAAGGATAAAACAAGGCATCAGCGCATTTATTCATCCAAGACCAAAGCAAGAACTCTGATCAGAGTGATAAACAGGCTACTAACAGGCTTCTGTTTCTTCATGTCTAGTGCATGTCCAGTTCTGTTACTAACACCACTGGACACAAAGAAACAGAAAGAACTTAATAGACACTAAATCCAATGTACGGCAATAGTCTGGCCTCTCAAACCACCAAGGTCAGAACATGATGAAATACTGAGGGAGCACAGAATGTAAATGCAATTCAAAGCCCAGACACGTACTGCGTTTAAAAAAAACATGAAATCATGAAAACAATGCATATTTTCATCAGTGAGCTGTGGTTTTACCATATAGGTTAAGGACATTTCAAATGTGAGATTGATATTCCATTGGAAAAAGAAAAAACCTGCACTTACTGGAAATATTTCATCTCATGATTTTTTACAACTTACTGTGACTGTGATATGTGGTTGTCTCACCTAGCTACCTTAAAATGAATGCACTAACTGTAAGTTGCTCTGCGTAAGTGTGTCTGCTAAAATGACTTAGAACATAAATGTACATTTAAGTTTCAATATTCAATAGTTTCAATGTGCACAAGTCCTTGAGGGCATGATTATCTAGCATTCATCAGTGGCATGGTGTGGTAATTAGGACAGTCAATAGATAATAGTTGCACCTTTATGTCCTCACGGATATCGAGTGAGGAACACTGCTCTAGAAAATTGGCTGCTCTGATCAGGGGCCACCTTAGACTTGTCATACCTTCATACTGACATTTTGCCATCTCAGGATACTTGGTAATACCGGCACTGAACACAAGGGGTGCTATTTTCAATCCCCACTGTGCCACTGTAATCCGAAGATTAGCAAAACTAACAAGTACATGTACAATTCTATAGCGAATGCTAGCTAAATGCTAAAGAGTGCATTGCAATCATTTTATACAGTGTCTGACAAACTCTTTGCAGGACAGACATCCCAGCTCATAACGTTATACAAATAACAAAAAAATACTACTCAGAGTTTGCTGCACACAAAAAAATATTAGATAGCAAGGGAGGGGATTCCCTGCTGTTATCAAGATAAGCTTGATTTTGCAAGAAGCTAACCACTTAGCTAGACAACTAGCTACCAAATAAGCTAACCAAATGCACAACTGCAGAGCATTTAGCACATTTTAGACAGTTAACTTAATCGTTATACGATTCCATACTGTAGGTAGATCACCTGGCGTGTGCTGCAGTGACTGACTCACAAGGATCTGGTCTCTTGTCTTCGTGTGCTTGTAAAACTACCGGTAGGGTTCAAATTGAAATAGGTGAAATGAAGAACGCAATCTGCTTTATCTCCTAACGTATTGCACAAGTTGACTAGGCATTTACATTACAAGTAGCTACAAATATTCAAATACATTTTTAAAGCTTCAAATAAATAGTTTAAATGGTATTGAAGGTATTGAAAAACCATCCCATTGCTATTTCCAAATACCCCGGTATACTGTATATACAGCGGTATACTGCCCAAGCCTAGGCACCATGTAAATGTACTGTACAGAGCATCTGATCTCACACGCAGCCACCATCCATAGACTACAGACCTCCTTGATAACTGAAGCAGCAATTCAGCTGAAGGGGCCACTTCACGGACACACATCAGTGCTCAAGGGAATCCAATGACATGTCTGAGGCTATAATCCTTAATTGAATCACAAAGCGGGCATCCCGCCTCTGTTTTGGTATAAATCTGAGGGATGGGCCTAGAGAAATGTAATAACATTCAAATTCATAGACAGAGCTATGGATGAAAGAACTGTAATATCACAAGATGGTGCTGATAGACATGTTCACCCTGTTTCTAGCTCCTAGACAACTTTGCAGTATTTGTTTTGCGTGTGTTTTTTCTTACATTGTTTGCTCAGAACGTTACTTGTATTATTACCTACAGTTGAAAATAACTTTTGGATATTAGATCGGTGGTCACTCACCAGAAATTCGACTTCTCTGAACTGGACCTTTTGTTTGAACTTCCCGAAGCAGCTCTATTCATCCCGGGGACTGCAACGAAACGCTGACGCTGGAAAAGAGGAAGAAGAAGTAGGGCCCTGGTCAGACTCAAGTGGCGTGCATATCGTCCACCACTTCTAAGTATATTACTTGCTAACGTTCAGTCCCTGGACACTAAAAGTAGACGATCTCAGGGTGAAGATCCCCTTACAGAGAGACAGACGACAGGGACTGGAACATACTCTGTTTTGCGGAATCATCAGTCTCTCTGGATGTATTATCCCCGGGACAGGAAGAACAAACATTCTGGGAAAAAGGAAGGCAAAAGGGTTTGTTTGATTATTAACAACTCATGGTGTGATTGTGGTAACGTACAGGAATTCAAGTCCTTTTGCTCTCCGGGTTTGGAATTTCTCACCATCAAATGCCGACCACATTACCTCCCAAGATAATTTATTTGGTCATTGTCACTGCCGTGTATATTCCTCCCCAAGACAACACCACAATGGCTCTAAAGGGACTACACTGGACTATGTGCAAACTGGAAACCATGTATCCTGAGTCAATATTTATTGTAACCTTGGACTTTAATAAACGTAATCTGAGGAAAAAGCTTCCGAAATTCTACCAAGACACCTCCTGTCCTACACACGCATCATGGACTGAATCATTGCTACTCTCCCTTCAGGGATGGCTACAAGGCCCTCCCCCGCACTGTAGCCATTGCATCCATTCTGCTCCTCCTCACCTATAGGCAGAAACTTAAGCAGGAAGCACACAAAGTAAGGACTGTTCAACATTGGTCTGAACACTCGGAATCTATGCATCAAGATTGTTTTGATCACGTGGACTGGGAAAACTGTGGATAGATGGCAGCATTCTCACGAAACTGAAAGTGCGAACCACTACATTCAACCATGGCAAGGTGACTGGGAACATGGACGTGTACAAACACACCATCTATGACCTCTGTAAGGCAATCAAAGAGGCAAAACCACAGTATAGGGACAAAGTGAGTCGCAATTCAGCGGCTCAGACACAAGGCATACTGTACCAGTCAAAAGTTTGGACACACCTACTCATTCCAGTTTTTTAAAACTATTTCTACACAGAATAATAGTGAAGACATCTGTCATCATGAAGTGCTTTGAGAGGCTAGCTAAGGAACATATCACCTCCACCTTACCCAACATCCTAGACCCACTACAATTCACATACCGCCCCAACAGATCCATGGACGTTGCATTCGCCATTGCACTGCACACTGCCCTATCCCATCTTGACAATGAGAAATACCTTTGTAAGAATGCTGTTCATCAACTACAGCTCAGCCTTCAAGCCCATCATTAAGTTCAGGGACCCTGGGTCTGAACCCCTCCCTGTGCAACTGCGTCATGGGCTTCCTGATGGGCCGACTCCAAGTGAAGAAGGTCGGCAACAACACCTCTGCTACGCTGATCCTCAACACGGGGGCCCCACAGGCGTAAGTGCTCAGGCCCCTCCTGTACTCCCTGTTCACACATGACTACGTGGCCAACTCGATCATCAGGTTTGCTGACGACACAACAGTGATAGGCCTGATTACCAACAATAACGAGACAGCCTACAGGGAGGAGGTGAGACCCCTGGCAGATTGGTGCCAGAAAAATAAACAAAACAAAGGAGCTTTCTCTGCAGGAGAATGCAGAGAAAGCACGATCCCATCCACATCGACAAGGCTGCAGAGGAGAGGAAGCACTACCATCTAAAAGGCAGAGACAGTACAGATGCATCAAAGCTGGGTACAAGAGACTGATAAACAGCTTCTTAGTGCCTCTTCAACCACAGGAAGCTGAAGAAATTCATCTTGGCCCATAAGACCCCCATAAACTTCTACAGATGCACCATTGAGAGCATCCTGTCGGGCTGTGTCGCCGCCCAGTAGGGCAATTGCACCGTCCACAACCGCAGGGCTCTACAGGGGGTGGATCCCCGGGGGCACACTGCCTGCCCTCCAGGACATCTACTGCACTCTGTGTCACGGGAAGGCCAAGAAAATCATCAAGGACCTCAGCCACCCAAACCACGGCCTGTTCACCCCGCTACCATCTAGAAGGTAGAGACCAGTACAGGTGCATCAAAGCTGGGACAGAGAGACTGAGAAACAGCTTCTATCTCCAGGCCATCAGACTGTTAAATAGTCACCATTAGCCGGCATCCGCCCAGTACCCTGCCCTAAACCTAAGTCACTGTTACTAGCCAGCTACCACTAGGTATTCTACCCTGTACCTTAGAGACTGCTGCCCTATGTACATAGAGTCATTGAACACTGTTCACTTTAATAATGTGTATATACTGTATTCTAGTCATGGTTCATCCTATATAACTACTGCTGTACACACCTTTTCTATACTGTTCATACACACCATTTTATATATATTCCAGACTCCGACATTGGTCTTTCTGATATTTCTTAATGTATTCCTTTTTACTTTTGGATTTTGTGTATTGTTTTGGATTTCTAGTTATGACTAAACTGTTGGAGCGAGAAACACAAGCATTTTTCTACACTTGCGATAACGTCTTCAAATCTGTTTATGTGATCAGTAAACTTTGATTTGATTTGACCATCCATGATTTCAAAATGATAGTTTTAACCATGTTTTAAGGCTATACAGTGTTTGTTTATTTACATTAACATTGTTTACAAACATTGCGGTAAAATATGCTTTTATTTTGGCTTCTCATGGTGTGTGACAGTTGAACTTCACTCATGAGGCATTTCTAAGTTATATTAAAGAAGAATCAATGGGTATGCGGCCTCCCGAGTGGTGCACCAGACTAAAGCACTGCATCGCAGTAGCCCAGCGTCGTCTGGGTTAGGGGAGGGTCTGGCTGGCCAGGATGTCCTTGTCCCATCGCACTCTAGTGAATCCTTGTGACGGGCGACTTCGGTCGCCAGCTGTATGGTGTTTCCTCCAACACATTGGTGTGGCTGGTGTGGCTGGCTGACGGGTTAAGCGAGCAGTGTGTCAAGAAGCGAGCAGTGTGTCAAGAAGCGAGCAGTGTGGTGGGCTTGATGGGGTTGTTTCGGAGGACGCATGGTTCTCGACTTTCACCTCTCCCGAGTCCGTACGGGAGTTGCAGTAATGGGACAAGACTGTAACAACCAATTTGGATAACACGAAATTGGGGAGAAAAAGGGATACATCATTATACCCCCCATTCTCTCTAGTAAGTGGTTCCTTCCACTGTCAAACCAGCCCAGAGTACACCCCCATTCTCCCTAGTAAGTGGTTCCTTCCACTGTCAAACCAGTCCAGAGTACCTCTCCCTATTCTCCTTAGTATGTGGTTCCTTCCACTGTCAAACTAACCCAGAGTACACCCCCATTCTCCCTAGTAAGTGGTTCCTTCCACTGTCAAACCAGCCCAGAGTACACCCCCATTCTCCCTAGTAAGTGGTTCCTTCCACTGTCAAACCAGCCCAGAGTACACCCCCATTCTCCCTAGTAAGTGGTTCCTTCCACTGTCAAACCAGTCCAGAGTACCTCTCCCTATTCTCCTTAGTATGTGGTTCCTTCCACTGTCAAACCAACCAGGCCGGAGACTAGAATAAGAAGGTGTCAGGTCGAAGTGTGTCTAAGGAGAGAGCTCAGCTGAACAGCCCCATCCTGTTGCTACCTCAGCCTGCCTGCACAGCCGTTTTGCTCACAGTCACTTCACGCTGTCTTTATGTGCAAAGGGACGACATCACACAGCAGGCAGCAATGTGTCTCAATTAGAGCTAAATCTACGGGTGTTCTTGTTTCCCAGCAAACGGTTTAAAATGGGGACAACCCGTTACAGTCTGCTGCACAAAGAGAACAAAGCAAAGAAAGAATAGGATCAAAGCGTTGAATCACAGAGGGGGTGTTATTTGTAGGGTCTTGTCTCCTGCTTATCAGGGCATGTGCTTAGTCTGTGTGATGTCTGCTTCAGCATTAGAAATGTAAAAAGCTGCAACAGAAGACAAAGATCCCTGCACAGGTTTACCGGGTGAAAAGAGAGCACACCAGTTACCCAAAACAAACATTTTGTGCGTGCACTTTGTCATAGCAAATGAAGTAGGCATATTTTTTCACTGCTGTCTCGCAACAGACCTTGACGCTATGGGATACATAATGTACTCATTTCTCATCAATTTAAAATTGATTACAACGTGAATCTAAAAACAGGAGGTATAAGTGTATACTTACAGTATATGTATTCATTTCCAATCAAAATATTTTCAGAATGGCCTTTTACAATGTACAGAGCTTTCTTGAATGTGGCCATCATAAACGTACTCTAATTTAACTATACAATTATTAGTATTTATCCTTTTATGGGTATTTCCATGGATCACCATTAGTAAAAATTCCTCTCTAACATGACTGCTTCTTCTCTCTCTCTGTCTCTCTATCTGTAGGTTCCAGGCTATGTGATGGACGACCGGCGCACCTCATCCTCCTCCTGCTCCTCGTCCTCCAGGCCATGCTGCCGCTCTGCTCTGGTGAACGCACCTGCCCTCACAGCTGCCGTTGTGAGGGGAAGATAGTCCACTGCGAGTCAGCTGGCTTCTTGGACGTCCCTGAGAACATCTCAGTGGGCTGCCAGGGCCTCTCTCTTCGCTACAACGACCTGCACACGCTGCTCCCCTACCAGTTTGCCCACCTCAACCAGCTCCTCTGGCTCTACATGGACCACAACCAGATCTCTTCTCTAGACAGTCGGGTCTTCCAGGGGGTTCGCAGGCTTAAAGAGCTGATCCTCAGCTCCAACAAGATCTCTCAGCTCCACAACGCCACCTTCCACGGGGTGCCCAACCTCCGCAGCCTGGACCTGTCCTACAACAAGTTGCAGGTGCTTCAGCCGGGGCAGTTCCACGGCCTGAAGAAGCTGCAGAACCTGCACTTGCGCTCCAACGGCCTCACCATAGTCCCCATCCGGGCCTTCCTGGAATGCCGCAGCCTGGAGTTTCTGGACCTGGGCTACAACCGACTCCGGGCCCTCACCAGGACCACCTTCCTGGGGTTACAGAGGCTCATGGAGCTGCACCTGGAGCACAACCAGTTCTCCCGGATCAACTTCTTTCTGTTTCCACGTCTTGCTAACTTGCGGGCGCTCTACCTGCAGTGGAACCGCATCCGAGCAGTCAATCAGGGCCTTCCCTGGACTTGGCACACACTGCAGAAACTGGATCTGTCTGGCAATGAGATCCAGACCCTGGACCCTGCCGTGTTCCACTGCCTGCCTAACCTCCAGACCCTCAACCTGGAGTCCAACAAGCTGTCCAACGTGTCCCAGGAAGCAGTGTCTGCATGGATCTCCCTGAACTCTATCAACCTTGCAGGTAACGTGTGGGACTGTGGGACAGGCATCTGCCCCCTGGTGGCCTGGCTGAGGAACTTTCGTGGCACTAAAGACACGACCATGATATGCAGCAGCCCAAAGCAGCTCCAGGGAGAGAAGATCATGGAGGCTACGAGGAACAATGGAATTTGTGAGGAAACTGATTACTTCCAGACAGAAACCCCTTCACCAACCCCGGATTTCATTGAAACGACACCTGACCCAACCCCTGCCCCCACCAGCCCACTTCCACCCCTGCTTCCACCTACCACCCTGGCCCCGCTACCCCCACCTCGGCCTCAGTCCCCCCCCCGGCCTACTTTTCCCAGCCGGGTAAGGATTGACCCCAGAGACTCCCCTCCCCGGGCTCCGCCCTCCCTCCGCAGCCTGGTGGTGACTCAGCCTCCAGAGCTGGAGCACATGTCCTTCCACAAGGTGGTGGTGGGCAGCGTAGCACTCTTCTTTACCATGTCACTCATCCTGACCGTCATCTACGTGTTATGGAGGCGCTACCCGAATGCGGCACGGCTCCTGCAGCAGCGCTCCGTGGTGGGCCGCAAGCGGCGGAGAAAGAGCCCGGAGCCTGAGCAGAACCTGAGCTCCCAGCTGCAGGAGTATTACATGAGCTACAATCCAGCCGCCACCCCGGATGGCTTGGAGGTACTGGGCAACGGGACTGGCTCCTGCACCTGCACCATCTCCGGCTCCAGGGAATGCGAGGTATGACCCATCGCATCAGCCTTTAAAAACAAAACCCAAAAAGCAAAAACACAAAGGCTCAAGAGAGAGAGGTAAATCCTTTTTCAGGCATGAACTGTGTAGAGAGACTTTGAATCAGGGCTAAGCACCCTTGACTCTTGGTTCATATCACGCTCGACTTAGAACTTTGAATGTTTCCAATTATTTCTGCAGTTTTCATTCATAAATCGAATTGGACACTGGAAACATGAAAATGACATTTAGAACCAGGAGGCAACGGTAACCTAGCTCAGGTTCAGAGAGCTACATTATTGCACTGCCACATGTGTTATTGGCTTAAATGCATTTTGTTCACTTTTTTGTTCGTATAGTTTATTTGCCAATCAGCTTATTTTTGTTCAGCGTTACACTTCAGCAGCGTTTTGAAGCACAATTCTTAATCATGCAAACACTTCTTCTATGGCTCCAGTGACAGATCCTGTATACTTGCACACTGTTCCTGCTTCAAGGTCTCACACAAGTCATTGCTACGACATCATGGCATGGCTCACTGGATGCTTTGATATACAGAACCAGTAAAAGTTTGGACACACCTACTCATTCCCGGGGTTTTTCTTTATTTTGACTATTTTCTACATTGTAGAATAATTGTGAAGACATCAAAACTATGCAATAATACATATGGAATCATGTAGTAACCAAACAAGTGTTTAACATATCATAATATACGTTATATTTTATGTTCTTCAAAGTAGCCACCCTTTGCCAAGATTGTGCAAAGCTGTCATCAAAGGTATCTCTCAACCAGCTTCATGAGGTAGTCACCTGGAATGCATTAAAATTAACAGGTGTGCCTGTATTTTATCCAATCAGTTGTATTGTGACGAGGTAGGGGTAGGGGTATACATAAGATGGCCATATTTGGTAAAAGACCAAGTCCATATTATGGCAAGAACAGCTCAAATAAGCAAAGAGAAATGACAGTCCATCCTTACTTTAAGGTAATTACTTGAAGGTCAGTCAATGCGGAAAATTTCAAGAACTTTGAAAGTTTCTTCAAGTGCAGTCGCAAAAACCATCAAGCGCTATGATGAAACTGGCTCTCATGAGGACCGCCACAGGAATGGAAGACCCAGAGTTACCTCTGCTGCAGAGTTCAAGTAACAAACACATCTCAACATCAACTGTTCAGAGGAGACTGCGTGAATCAGGCCTTTATGGTCGAATTGCTGCAAAGAAACCACTACTAAAGGACACCAATAATAAGAAGAGACTTGCTTGGGCCAAGAAACACGAGCAATGGACATTAGACCGGTGGAAATCTGTCCTTTGGTCTGATGAGTCCAAATTTGAGAATTTTGGTTCCAGCTGCAGTGTCTTTGTGAGACGCAGAGTAGGTGAACGGATGATCTCTGCCTGTGTGGTTCCCACCGTGAAACATGGAGGAGGTGTGATGGTGTGGGGGAGCTTTGCTGGTGGCACTGTCAGTGATTTATTTAGAATTCAAGGCACACTTAACCAGCATGGCTACCACAGAATTCTGCAGCAATACGCCATCCCATCTAGATTGCGCTTAGTGGGACTATCAATTGTTTTTCAACAGGACAATGTAGAAAATAGTAAAAATAAAGAAAAACCTTTGAATGAGTAGGTGTGTCCAAACTTTTGACTGGTACTGTATATGTGTTTGTTTGTGTATGCTTGTACAAGTGTTTATTATGTGTAGTACACTCAATGTGTGTGAGTAAGTGAATGTCTGTGTGTGTGTGCGTGTTTCGTCCATAGGTGCTTTTCTTTCAAGGCCAAAATGAAAGACAGGGCAGGGGTTATCTTAAGGCCACTAGCATTCCCCGTCTTGCCTAAACTGGAAAGGTTAGCTCTCCACCTCATGAGATGCCAAAAAAACAAACTCCAAATGGATTCAAGCCGAATCACAACATGGATTAATGAGGTATTGATCAACATCAGTTGGATGCCCCATAACAGCTCCCTGTCCTCTTATGTGGCAGAGTAGAAAAAGAAGATGTCCCAGTCCGCATGGCTGTATGCCCATTACTGGTGGTTTATTTCACTTCCTCAGTGGCCCTGTACCAGCCACATGGTCCACCTGCCTGCCAGGCTGCAGTAGCTACGACCCTCTTTAGCCTAATCTCTTTAGCCACTGAACTCAACAGTCTGTTTAGTAAAATAGTAGAGGGCATAGTGGAAGGGGCATTAGCTCCCGCCTGTTTTGGGAAGATTTATGGTAATCTCAAAAGAGCCATAGCGATATGTGTAATCCCAAATCATATGAAATGCTCATTAATGCGGATGGATCCCCCCGGCCTGCCAAGATGAGGCACCTATTTATACCCAATACCAGTGTAATTACAATCACCAGCCATCGCACCGCGTCTGCGTTTGATCTCGGGAAGCATGTTTTCCTACACAGATGTGCTGTTTTATAACAGGATATTCACCTGAAGTGATTTCGTAAAAGGGGATTATTTATGTTCAGAGAGGAACTGTTTCGGAAGGAGGAGAGAGAAAAAATGACAGAAAGTAATCTGTTTATTTACACTCCACTGGAAGGAACCAAAGATCACAGGAAGCCAAAATTAAAACCCTGTAAACGTTTGGTTTGTATAACGAGGAAATGAATTGACACACTCAGTGGTTTTACAGGTTGAATGAATGATTCCATGACAGTGCTGCAAAACAAAACAAGTCCACAGAGCCCATGTTGTCCATATTAATTATCACATTCAACATTAGCCTTTCTGCCGACTGCAGTTTGCTCAATTCTTTTATCAAGAGTTTAGATTTGTGCTCCGTAAGCCTCCAACATCATTAATTGTATTGAAGGAAAGCGGCGTTTATTTAATATCAGAACTCCCATGGCACCGATGTCAAATTTTTATTCTGCTCAAAATATTTTCTAGTCATTTCTATATGCCTAACGTTTCATTAGTTATTTCAGAAATATGACATGAATCACCTATAGGCACCAAGCTACCAAGCCATTCATTATAATTGCTCTGACTGGCAAAGCAACTCCATGACAAGGAGAGCTGTTGCGTAACTAATTATTTTTGCACTCTGTCAACGCGTCGTGCCCTTAATCCACGGAGATAGAAAGACCTCTTATTACCTGCAGTGTGATTAACTCAACTTTAAAGGCTGGCATATTATTTCTGATTGGAACTTCATTTAATTCAATCTGAGTTTCTCTCAGACAATGCATAGATTTTCCCGTAAGTGGATCGCAAGCCCTGCACTTGATTTTTTTTCTTCATGGAAACATGGCAGTGATTTGAAGTACAAATGTGTTTCTCCCGATTACAGTGACAATGTGAATCTCATCCCCTCAAACACAGACACTCTTCTCCCTGTTCTCTGCAAAGTACAAAAGGGGGTCTGCAGAAGGTTTTTTTGTCTATGTTATGTTGTTGCTCATTTCGGTGAACGTTTAATAATTGAGGAGCAGGCGTCAGCTCGGTTTAACTTGATGAAAGAGCCATATTGCCGGCCGGCACAGCTGGCTGTGCCTTTCATTATGGCTCAGTGCGGTGTAGGCAGTCCCAACGGAAAACGGTGGGAAAGACTGGGAGCTGCGGCATGTTCTCAACTGTGCCTGTGATGAAATAAGAAACAGTCAGGATGAGAGAGAAATGCTGCATACCGGGTCAAAGCCCAATTAAAGCACAGAGGAGAAAGTATCAGAGATGGTGTGGTTTTTCCTCTGTGGCTGTTTCAATTTGGTTATGTTCGGACTCACCAAAACTTTCATTCGGAATGATGATGTTTTGTATCATCATGATGATGTGGCCGGTGATACTTTGTTTCTTGTAAGTATAATGTCTTGAAAACTTGACTGCTGACATGCAAACATTTTGGGAATGTATCAACAGTGAACTATTGAAGAAAAAAAAATAGATGTATACTTTTTGGATTTTCCCTTTAAAAATAAATAGTTTCACCACATTTGACATTTTAGTCATTTAGCAAACACTCTTATCCAGAGTGTCTTACAGTTCGTGACTTTAGCAAGTCTTTATTTTATCTTTATTTAACTAGGCAAGTCAGTTAAGAACAAATTCTTATTTTCAATGGCAGCCTAGGAACAGTGGGTTAACTGCCTGTTCAGGGGCAGAGCGACAGATTTGTACCTTGTCAGATCGGGGGTTTGAACTTGCAACTTTCCAGTTACTAGTCCAATGCTCTAACCACTAGGCTACCCTCATATAATTTATTTTTTTAATGTGGTCTATATTAAAGGACACTTCATTTAATAAAATCAATGTTTTACTTAAAATATGTAAAGGGTCACAAAAGGAACTTATTTTGTGGAACGACCTTTTGTAAGGAGGCATATCTCTTGCATACTAAATCAGACTTAAGTCTTCTTCCTTCTCAAAACTCTAATAATTGAGAAGAAGTCGACCATGCATTTTGCCCCAAGAGCTCAAATAGAAGAGATTTACATTCAGGCAGCTCCAAAACACTAGAATTTGTATTTAATTACCTGTACAGTGCCCCCCTCTGACATTTCTTTTCAAATAGAGAGAAAGAGTGTTTTCTTGGCAGTGGTAATGGGTAATAGCACTGAGATATAGCAAACTGAGAGCATAGTCACAATACCTTTTCATATGGTACAAGGCATAACAGATATGTATTTGATCTTATTGGCTGAAACACAATGAACCACTCAGGAAATAACAGACAAGGTTTTATGATGAAAAACAGCGGTGAGGTGCAATTAATGGAATAATTTTACGTTGAAGAGTGCTTATCATGATACGCATTCAATCAGCATGATAGTTTGAGTATTAGTATGGTGCATTGCTTCAATTGAGTAAGCCACTTTTCCTCATCAGGAAATGATGAGCTACTCTCCGCTCACCACTACTGGATAGAACTGTTTCAGTCATCTGTTAAGTGATTGAACATTGTCTGCTTCCTCGATAGATATGGTCGGAATAGGCCGTTTAAAGGCACTTAACAGTCACCAGCGTATGAACACTTTTATGTTCCCTTTAATCTGAAACCTAAATTGAACTGCTTCTCATAAACCAAGTCCCTCACATGTACACACGTCTTTCCGTTGGCCTCAAGGGCACCATCCCACTTCTGACACCAATGTAGCGAATTTCGGGGGGTTAGCCCAAAGATGTTGGCTTGACAGCAGCAGGCTTGACGAGGTCGCTAGGTGTTGGGTTAAGGCTGCTACAGTATGTTTATTAGTGTGATATCTTGTTTGTTATACTTATGAACATATTGCTCAATATGAGTGCTAGGAACAGGTTACAGGCTACCTCAACGGCCGTGGAAATTCAACTGAAAAATAAATGTACAGTATTAGGATTTTTGTGTCAGATATTTCCATGTCATAAGATTTTAAGTCAGGTATAACTAACTACCTTTTTGATCTGCATCTCTACTCAAAGAGAGCCGCCCCCTATTCAAAGCCCTCTATGTATATAAGAAGGTAAAATGTTCTTTAATTTCAAATAAACTATCATCTTGTTTTCATACCCCTGGATATTTATCTAGATTCTAGATATCGCTGCTGACATGATCTTGTACAATATATCGGAATCTTTGCATTGTGATCCAAATTCCAATATAACATCACATCAGGCAGACACATGAATAAAAATCAGTGTCAAATCAGTGCCGCTATTGAGGGATTGTTCATGTCTATCTTGTGTTAGGGGAAATAAATGGGTCCTCCATTGGGTCCCCTTTCATACCAGGACTACCCTGCAGCACAGAGTGACTTTCAGAGATGCCCCTCCTCCCCTAAAACAGCTTTGAAGACTGGGGGCATGTCACGCAGCCCGACAAAGGCCTCCCTTGGCCAATTTCCCTTCAAGTCCCGTTCGACTTGACAGGCATTCCTCCAAACACCATTTACAGAATGCTTTCATTCTCCACTGCCTCTCCATCTCTTTCTCCCCCCTTTCTCTCTCGCTTTCCCTGCCTCGTCGGCTTTAAGTAGCCATTAAGTGCTTAAACACACACATTCCACTGAGGCTTCTTAATGAATATCCAATAGGTTCTGGTTTGATATTTTGTCCCCATTTATCAAATCCCGTCTCATCCCTCTTTACGGGATCTATGGTCTGCAAGAGAGCTGCTTAATGTGTGCGTCATCTGCTCTTTTCCACTTACACTTTAATTATGAATTCATTCAATTAATTGATTCAGTGATCAGGTCAAGATTGTCTCCGTAAAGAATAGGGGTGTGGGATAGTCTCACGGTTGGAGGGTTTAGGTGGAGGATGATGAACTAGTCCCTGAACACTCTCCATCCATCTCTACATCACACTGCCAAGGAGAGTCTAAATCTGTCTATAAAAAGACAGTGACTGACAGAAACAAGACTAAATAGCATTGAGGCCTGTGAGGCAAATGCATGATCCACCTGATGGTTCTTTCATGCCAATGTTGTTATCCCAAGCTTGAACTCCTCCGCTCTGTTTCTTAGGGGCATGGCTTTGTTCCTCCTTGCCTAGATTGCAGTAGCTCCTCAGGACGCCCAGTGTGAAGACTGTGGCTGGATGGATAGGATACCCCAGGCCTATGCAGGATATTCCCTCGTCCCAATCCACCCGCACTACAAATCAATGCAAATCTTATTTGTCACATGCTCCGAATACAACGGGTGCATTTCACCTTACCGTGAAATGCTTCATTACAAGCCCTTAACCAACAACGAAGTTCAAGAAATAGAGTTAAGAAAATATTTACTAAATAATCTAAGGTGAAAAAATATATAAAAACAGAAAAAGAGTAACACAAGGAAATTACAGTTCATAACAACAACGAGGCTATATATAGGGGGTACCGGTACTGAGTCAATGTCTTGTGGTACAAGTTAGTCGAGGTCATTTGTAAGGTGACTACGCATAGATAATAAACAGAGTGTAGCAGTAGTGTAAAAACAAAAAGAAAAAAAATTATCCAGGTGGCCATTTGATTAATTGTTCAGCCGTTTCACGGCTTGGGGGTAGAAGCTGTTAAGGGGCCTTTTGGTCCTAGACTTAGTGCTCCGGTACCGCTTGACGTGCGGTAGCACAGAGAACAGTCTATGACTTGGGTGACTGGAGTTGTTGACAATTATTTGGGCCTTCCTCTGACACCGCCTAATATATAGGTCCTGGATGTCAGGAAGCTTGGCCCCAGTGATGTACTGTGCCGTACTACCCTCTGTAGCACCTTACGTTCAGATGCCGAGCAGTTGTCATACCAGGCGGTGATGCAACCATTCAGGATGCTCTCGATGGTGCAGCTGTAGAACATTTTTAGGATCTGGGGACCCATGACAACTCTTTTCAGTCTCCTGAGGTGGAAAAGGTGTTGTGCCCTCTTCACAACTGTCTTGGTGCGTTTGGACCATGATAGTTCATTGGTTATGTGGACACCAAGGAACTTGAAACTCTCGACCTGCTCTACTTCAGCCCTGTCGATGTTAATGGGGGCCTGTTCGGCCCTCCTTTCCTATAGTCCACGATAAGCCACTTTGAATTGCCAGGTCTCTGACCTCCTCTCTATAGGCTTTCTCATGGTTGTTGGTGGCCTACCACTGTTGTGTTGTCAGCAAACTTAATGATGGTGTTGGAGTCGTGCTTGGCCACGCAGTCGTGAGTGAACAAGGAGTAAAGGAGGGGACTGAGCATGCACCCCTGAGGGGCCCCAGTTTTGAGGATCAGCATGGCAGATGTGTTGTTGCCTACCCTTAACACCTTCAGGAAGTCCGTCAGGAAGTCCAGGATCTAGTTGCAGAGGGAGGTGTTTAGTCCCAGGGTCCTTAGCTTAGTGATGAGCTTTGTGGGCACTATGATGTTGAATACTGATTTAAGTTTGTCTGCATTAAAGTCCCCGGCCACTCGGAGCGCTGCTTCTGGATGATCATTTTTTTGTTTGCTAATGGCCTTATACAGCTTGTTGAGTGCGGTCTTAGTGCCAGCATCTGTTTGTGGTGATAAATAGATGGCTACGAATAATATAGATGAGAACTCTCTTGGTTGATAGTGTGGTCTACAGCTTATCATGAGGTATTCTACCTCAGACGAGCTATACCTCGAGACTTCTTTAATATTATACATCGCCACCAGAAGTTATTGACAAATAGACACACACCCCCGCCCCTCGTCTTACCAGACTTAGCTGCATATAAGGGCACAAGGCAAGACCCAGATGCAGACACAGGAGGCAGATGGTTCGAGTCTATTGTTTATTTATAATCCAAAAGGTAAAGAGTGTCAGACAGGCTCAATGTCAGGGCAGGCAGAAGGATCAGGCAGGCAGGTACGGGGTCCAGAAAAACAGGGGGACTAGAAAAAGGGACTAGAAAAGGGAATAGAAAAGAGGAGCATGGGAAAAAACACGCGGGAAAAAATAAATACAAAATTAGCAAACCCCAGAAACTGCTGTAACCGCACCCTGGACGTGGGTTGGTGCCAATCCACCACCGCTCTCACTTTCTCTGGATCCATCTGAACATTCCCTTCAGAGATGATGTATCCCAGAAAAGTGATTGTGGAGTGGTGGAACTCGCACTTCTCCGCTTTAACAAACAACTGGTTCTCCAGAAGGCGCTAAGAACTTGTCGAACATGGAGAACGTGTTCCAGGGCAGATTGGGAGAAAAACAATGTCATCGAGGTATACAAAAACAAACCGATTCAACGTCCCGGAGCACATCGTTAACCAGAGCCTGGAGGACAGCAGGAACATTAGTGAGTCCAAATGGCATGTCCAGGTACTCATAGTGTCCACTTGCTGTATTGAAAGCAGTCTTCCACTTGTCTCCTTCGCGCATCCAAACTTTGACTGGTCTCCCCACAGCTGAAAAACAGCAAAAGGGGTACCGGTAAATAGGAATTAGGGAATTCCCAGTCTGACTCACCAGAGTAGTTGTACCTACTAATCATCTCGGTCTCCTCATTGGACAGGTAGCAATGGAATGCCCCGCAGCACTGCAATACAGACAACTGTTGGAGCTTAGGCTATGCAAACTTTCCCTAGCCGATAATCTAGCTCTTCCCAGGTCCATAGGTTCTGGTGTATCCGACTCACCCGTCGTTGATGATTCTCGAGGGAGCTCAGGTGGTTCGGATCCTCTCGGAAAAAACATCCCTCGGTCACCTCCCTCGGAGGTGAGCAAGCCACTGCGGATGAACGAGTGTACCCAAGACCAGACCTCCTCTCACTCCTGTGTTCCCTTAGGCGTCCATCAATTCTAATGGTGGGGGCGATGATGGAGTCGAGGTCCACCGGTAGTTTCCGAGCAGCTAGCAAATCTTTTACCACCTCAGGTAATCAGTAAAGAAAAGTATCGAAAAGAGACTGCAGATTCCAGGCACTCTCGACGGCCAACATGCGAAAATCTAACTCATAGTCTGCCATACTACGGGACTTTTGACGTAATTCAAGAAGTTTACTGGCTGCCTCTCTCCCGGATACCGGAGAATCTAATAACTTCCTTACTTCTGCCATGAAATTTTCCAGATGACAACAAATGGCGAATTGTTGCTCCCAAACTGCCGTAGCCCAGGAGAGTGCCCTTCCCAAAATTAGCGTAATAACATACGCTATCTTAGATCGGTCTGAAGGAAACGAAGATGGCTGTATCTATGTAATAAGAGAGCACTGAGAAAGAAAACCCCGGCAGGTACCAGGATCCCCAGAATATCGGTCCGGAGGAGGTAAGCGGGGTTTTCGGGGAGCTGGTGTAGGCTGTTCAAGCTCACCACTAATAGGGAAATATTAATGGCTGGTTGGGGTTTCTCAGCGGTAGCAGACAGCCTCCGAGCTAACTCCATGATTTGCTCCATAATCTCCTCCCAGAAGGTCCTGTAACTGCTCCTCATGTCTCCCAATAGTGTCTCCCTGCATGGAGACAGCGTGGCGGAGCAGAGCCAAGTCTGCTGGGTCTGTCATGGCCAGTTCGTACTATAAGGGCACTAGGTGAGACCCAGATGCAGACACAGGAGGCAGATTTGTTTTTTATTTATAATCCAAAAGGAGTAGGCAAGAGAATGGTCGTGGACAGGCAAAAGGTTAAAACCAAATTCTGAGACCAAAAGGTAAAGAGTGGCAGACAGGCTCGATGTCAGGGTGGGCAGAATGGTCCGGCAGGCAAGTACGGAGTCCAGAAAAACAGGCAAGGGTCAAAACCGGGAAGACTAGAAAAAGAGGATAGAAAACAGGAGCACAGGAAAAACACCCTGGTTGACTTGAAAACATACACGGCGAACTGGCACAGAGAGACAGTAGTGGTCCTTCTGTGGCTCAGTTGGTAGAGCATGGCGCTTGTAACGCCAGGGTAGTGGGTTCGATTCCCGGGACCACCCATACGTAGAATGTATGCACACATGACTGTAAGTCGCTTTGGATAAAAGCGTCAGCTAAATGGCATATATTATTATATTATTACAGTAAACACAGGGATAAA
The DNA here is from genome assembly GCF_023373465.1 of Oncorhynchus keta. Classification (NCBI taxonomy): domain Eukaryota; kingdom Metazoa; phylum Chordata; class Actinopteri; order Salmoniformes; family Salmonidae; genus Oncorhynchus; species Oncorhynchus keta. The sequence goes on from NC_068426.1 coordinate 21,960,488, forward strand.
TACACTAAGGAAAATAAGCAACACCTGGAGGGGTGGAAACAATCACAAGAACAGGTGAAACAGATTAAGGGTGTGACACTGCATGCCCTGCCGATACATGGAGAAGCTAGACAGCGCTATATTAACCGTGTCGTCGTTCAGGGTGCGGTCAAGTCTCGGTGAAACATAAGATGTTACAGTTTGTAATGCCCCGTTGGTAGGATAGTCTTAATTGTAGATTGTATGGGCCCTGAAGCTAAGACAAATAGGGAGAGAAAGTAGGCCTATTTTATAGCAAATCTAAGACTAAGACAGTGAGGGGAGAGATTCTAAGACTGATCTGCTGCTGTGACACGAAAAGGAAACAAACGCAGTGGCAGTGTGGCACCGTATATCAAAGCTACCCCTTCCATTACCTTAAATTGAATTTTGTAATCTTCTACCTGCTTCTGTTTCCTTTTGCCACCGGCGCTGGCAGACACCTTGTTCTGTGTCCACGGATAACAGTAACATGCACCCACCTTCCAGCTCACCCACACACACTGCTATAGTCTACATACTGCAACGCAGAGTTGCAGACCCACACACATACACGTGTGCGCGCAGGCTAGCACTCAAGCTTGCGCATGCACGCACACACACACACAAAGTCCAATCGCATACAGCAGGTGATTTTGAGAGTGTGTTATTCTATCAAACTGACAAAAACTACTTTAGAGTATTGTCCAAGTGCCTCCACGCAGGTCTTCAGTGTCAAGCCATTTGTCATATTAGAAACCCCAACCTCATTTATTTTGCTGCCTTCTCCTCCCCACTTCCTTGTATCCCTCTGGTCCATAAGCAAGGAGAGGTCAATTAAATGGGCTGATGGACAGAGGGGGAAAAAGCCTGCAGGGATTCAGCTGTGATTGAAAGCAAAGAATGAGCGGCTCCTGCACTCCAGACTCTATTTATATCAAGATGACGTGGGAGGATAATGTGCCATCAGCTAGGAGATGGCATTAAGTGAACTTTGATCAGGGAAACATGATCAAAGTTCAGGAAACGACAGCGCTTGCGAGAGGCTTAAGTCCCACACCTCAGTCTGTCCCTTTGCTGAAGGGTAAAGGAGGAGATATGGATATGCGTCTAGGCACGCCTGGTCTACAGGACAGTGAACCTTACCAGTTAACACTGGGAACCACAAAGGACTTTCATCTGACAAGCGGATCCAGTTTCCTTTTTACTTGCTGAATAGAATTACATGTCACATACGGCAGTTTCTGAAACATGATTTTGTCTTTTCACCTACTTTCTGAAAAGTCAAAGTAAGGTATTTTCATACGTAGATACACATACCGCATTTGTGGTAGTATTGTCTGAATAGTTACATTTTGGCATCTTCACAGTGTGGTTATTTTAATTGTCGAGCCCAACGCTAAGGAGTCCAGAGCACCAAGGCCTCATAGAGACAATATCATTTAATAAGGAGATTCTAAAATGAAGCAACTGTGTTTTTGTCGGTTCCCCCTCCTTAGCCACTAACTGTACATCAAATGATTTGACTGTACCTTTCCTAGGGTGGCTTGAGTGGAGGCATATTAGAGGGCTTCAATTCCTTTGAAAGCAATGGACTAAACAATGCCCTGTGTCACCTCTGTCATGTCCTGAAGAGAAATTACTGAATAGAAAGGCTGTCATTGAAAACCAGATCAACAGCACCAGCAGGCATCGACACGACTAACTTCTGCTTTGAAGATTAAATAGTTTTATATCGGGGACAATGTTTTGCCCGTAACGTTTTTACAGAACCTATTTGCAGCTTTGTTCTGTTGTCACATGAATTTTAATTCACAAAGACGTTGGCTCTCTTTCTTAGCAAATGTTTGAATTATTAAAGGGTGGTTTCCAGAGGGGAACGGAGACATTTGTCGGGATCCACATATTTTTTAAACGTGCCCTATAGGCATATACGTTCACTCGGTGCTTGTGTGAGGCCACAGTCACTATCACAGTGAGAATTACAACCCACGCTTCCTGTGTTCTTTCCTTATTTTCGCCAGTTTTCCAACAAAGCCACTTTTCTACTTAGTGGTATTACAATACGATCCTTCTTTGTGTACAAATTAATGATGCCGCTTGAAGAATAATGGTGGGAGGAGATAGCCTTGTTTGCCCTAATTTAACCGCGGAATTACAGCTAAAGAAGGCGGATTTCTTTGTTAGATATTCAAGGTGGAGAGCTTATCCCTATTTAGGTTGTTTGATAAAACCTGAATAAATGGATAAATACATGGATTAAAGAGGTACACTCAGTCAGCGACTGAAAACTATTTGAACCTCTTTGTAATATATTTTAATTTGTATTTAACCTTTAGTTAACTAGGCAAGTCATTTAATAACACATTTTTATTTACAATGACGGGCTACTGGGGAATAGTGGGTTAGTAACTGCCTTGTTCTTTGTTGGGATGAAGAGTTTGTTGGATTTTTTGAAAGATATTTGTTTGTGTGTGCATATGCGTCTGAGAGAGGGAGGGATAGAGTGAGATTGCGTTGGAAGGAAGCTGCCGCTCCTAATCGTGTCGTCCATCACTGTCATAAATCATAAATCATAACGCACACATACGCAGGCACACACACACACACACAATTTCATTGTGACATGTTTGGTTGGATCCTACAAGTAAATTGCATCCCATTTTCTTTGAGAGATCCTTGAGCCACCACCATTCCTAAAGCATGGCTTATGTGTCTTTTTTGATCTGCTCTCCTCTGCGATGCATGTACAGTATATACACAGTCATTCTCCACCGCCACCAGAATCTTATCGCTATTCTATCACATACTTAGTGACTGCAGCAGTCCATAGTTAAATCCTATATATGATAATTTGTTCCAATATATCTCAGCTACTGCCTGTGCTGGCTGCCTGCCTACCTTTGTAAGGCTCCTGGAGATTTGTGCACCCTGTCACGCTGAAGTTTGCGTTCCAGTTTGAGTCATGATACACGTCTCTGGGCAAAATATTACTCTTGCTGTCAAGATTGATATATTCATGCATTCATGCTTTCAGCACTACAATTAATCTGTGCTTTTATTATTTTCTTAAGGAGGGGGGAAATGGTGTACATTCAAAATAAGACAATAATTCAACACTGTAATAGCACAGTATATTGGGCGGTAGGTAGGGACCTCCATGAGAATGTGATCAAAAGAGTTCCTATAAACATCACATTCGCCTCCAGTATAGTTACAGATGGTTGATACTCCATTTAGCTTGTTTGTTTTTAGATCTACCGATGTCAGATCCTAATTTGACCCGTTTCGTTGCAGCAGGAAAATAGTTGTACCTTATGTAGGCTACGTGCAGGCTACAGCACGTCTCGTGTTAATGTTTATGTGGATTATCATAAATTGACATATGTGTAGGGGTAGATGTATTTTTGTGAGGGAAAATCTGTTTTTGTTCAATCAATTGTTTAATTATATTTTGAAGGGACGCAATACCCACAGCCACTGACTCCAGCACACATATGACAGAGTTGGCATGGGTTTGAATCTGGTACACTGCTCATGGATGAACATCTATTTCTGATGCATTAATTCTGCGTGGTTACAGGGTTAATTCTGCGTGGTTGCTGGGTTAAGACAGAAACAACTCAAAGTTTAACAGGTTATGCATTAATTCTGAGTGATTAAGGTTAGGGATATGGCAGGGGTAGGCAACCCTGGTCCTGGAGGGCCGCAGGCACTTCATGTTTTTGATTTAACCGACCTGGAAGACCAGGTGTGTTGAATTTAAGCCATCACTGAATTGATCAATTAGCTCAGTTGGTCAGGTGTGGTGCCTAGTTGGAACATCCTGCACTCTAGGAACAGAGTTGCCTACCCCTGGGGTATGGTTTGGGGAAGGCTGACAAACAAAATTATTTTAGAAAACGATGCCTCCGTTTCATCAGTATTAATCATGCTTGCTAGAGCATCATGAACTGCCGTGGCGCAGTGGTCCAAGCAGTGCCCTCGGGGTCCGAGCCTCAGGAATTTGCTGGCCGATATAGTGACCAGCCTGAGCCTACATTTGGCCCACAAGTTAATTGTGTTTGTTTCAATGTTTTCAAGAAGTAAAATGAATATGATAATTTACACAAACGAAAGTGTCTCACCCTCGACAAAATTGTCTTTGGATAGGCTCATGCATAAACATCTTGACAGGTTTTACGAAATGAAATATTAAAGCCACATAATACATGCTTTCATTCCTCACCAAAGAACAGAACTATATTGACAAATTATACATAGCTGAACTATAAAATGTGGACTAGTATCCACACTGGAGGAAAGTTGATCAATCTACTGTAGGCCTACATCTGTCAATCAACTGATGGCCCAAATCAATTTATCAACTCAGCCAGAGACACACAATCTGTAGCCTGTTATGGGTTTTCACACCTTTCATTATGTGACAATGGGTAGGCTAATCAATTAACAAGGAGCCTATTGCAACCATTGAGGGAACTAGATTATCGCCATCTGACGCCTTATTAAGCCATCAGCACGGGCTGATATCATTTGCAAACATTATTGGTGACCGTATTACCGCCCCCTAAAAGATGATGTCGGTGTTACCTTGAGCTAGGAAACTCTGAAATGTCCGACTTGCTAACTGGTTGTAGTTATACACGTGCCGTTACACAAGTCCTGCTTGCAACCAGTCTTTCAATTTATGTTCGCCCTCTGATTTGTCCTTTTTGAACAGACTAAGCTATTTGACAAGCATTCCATACAATAGAAATATACAGTGGTGTAGTGGTTCCTGGAGAAGTGGGTGTACTCTAATTTACCAAACATTTCCCAAACGGCCCACCAAATCATATAGACAAAAAAAGAAACATGCCTTTTTCAGGACCCTGTCTTTCAAAGATCATTTGTAAATATCCAAATAACTTCACAGATGTTCATTGTAAAGGGTTTAAACACTGTTTCCCATGCTTGTTTAATGAACATGCACCTGTGGAACGGTCGTTAAGGGCAGGGTAGCCTAGTGGTTGGCATGGGTTTGAATCTGGTCCACTGCTCCTGGATGAATGTCTATTTGGGCGGCAGGGTAGCCTAGTGGTTAGAGCGTTGGACTAGCAACCGGGAGGTTGCAAGTTCAAACCCACGAGCTGACAAGGTACAAATCTGTTGTTTTGCCCCTGAACAGGCAGTTAACCCACTGTTCCTAGGCTGTCATTGAAAATAAGAATTTGTTCTTAACTGACTTGCCTGGTTAAATAAAATAAATACAAATAAAAAGACACTAACAGCTTACAGACGGTAGGCAATTAAGGTCACAGTTAAGAAAACTTAGGACACTAAAGAGACCTTTCTACTGACTCTGAAAAACACCAAAAGAAAGATGCCCAGGGTCCCTGCTCATCATGCTGCAAGGAGGCATGAGGACTGCATATGTGGCCAGGGAAATAAATTGCAATGTCCGTACTGTGAGCCGCCTAAGACAGCACTACAGGGAAACAGGACGGACAGCTGATCGTACTCACAGTGGCAAACCACGTGTAACAACACCTGCACAGGTAGAGGTAGGCAACAACAACTGCCCGAGTTACACCAGGAATGCACAATCCCTCCATCAGTGCTCAGATTGTCCGCAATAGGCTGAGAGAGGCTGGACTGAGGGGTTGTAGGCCTGTTGTAAGGCAGGTCATCACCAGACATAACCGGCAACAACGTCACCTATGGGCACAAACCCACCATCGCTGGACCAGACAAGACTTGCAAAAAGCGCTCTTCACTGACGAGTCGCGGTTCACGTTTATCGTCAAAGGAATGAGCGTTACACCGAGGCCTGTACTCTGGAGCGGGATCGATTTGGAGGTGGAGGGTCCATCATGGTCTGGGGCGGTGTGTCACAGCATCATCAGACTGAGCTTGCTGTCATTGCAGGCAATCTCAATGTTGTGCGTTACAGGGAAGACATCCTCCTCCCTCATGTGGTACCCTTCCTACAGGCTCATCCTGACATGACCCTCCAGCATGACAATGCCACCAGCCATACGGCTCGTTCTGTGCGTGATTTCCTGCAAGACAGGAATGTCAGTGTTCTGCCATGGCCAGCGAAGAGCCCGGATCTCAATCCCATTGAACATGTCTGGGACCTGTTGGATCGGAGGGTGAGGGCTAGGTCCATTCCCCCCAGAAATGTCTGGGAACTTGCAGGTGCCTTGGTGGAAGAGTGGGGTAACATCTCACAGCAAGAACTGGTAAGTCTGGTGCAGTCCATGAGGAGGAGATGCACTGACCCCCCTTTGTTCAGGGACACATTATTCCATTTCTGTTAGTCACATGTCTGTGGAACTTGTTCAGTTTATGTCTCAGTTGTTGAATCTTGTTATGTTCATACAAATATTTACATGTTAAGTTTGCTGAAAATAAACGCAGTTCAAACCAGAGCATACGGACTTATTTTCTCTCCATATCCCCGGATTCCTACCGTAAGCTCTGAACCTTTTCACCTGGATCATCGCAGAAAGCTAGCTGCAATCTGAATGGCTACTCCTGGCTAACGTCTCTGTCCCGAAGCAAGAACCAATTATCCTGGAGCTAGCCCATGCTAGGCCCATCTCCCAGCGAGCTGAAGAGGTCCATCAGCCACTCCTGGGCTACAATACGAACCTCCACGACTGGACTACCGACGTAATCTGCCAGAGGGGGTTCTTCAACTGGCTACAACGTCGTGACGTCCTCTGAATGCCCATCTGCTAGCCTGCTAGCCGCAGCCCGCTAGCTACCTAGAGCATATTGGACTGTTAGCTGAAGAGATCCATCGGCCAATTTCTTGGGCCACTACACCTATTTTTCCAATTGGACTGGACCCCTTTACTACACCGAACGCTACTAATCCATCACGACTGGTCTGCCAACGCAACCGAACGAGGAGGCTCCGCACAAGGAGGCTTTAATGGGCTTCTTCCGTCGCGACGTCCCTCTAAGGTCCTTCTCCTAGCTTGTTAGGCCCGCTAGCTGTCTGAATCGTTGTGTCTCTAGCCAGTTTAACTACTCATTAGACCCCTATGATCACTCGGCTACGTATGCCTCTCCCTAATGTCAATATGCCTTGTCCATTGCTGTTCTGGTTTGTGATTATTGTCTTATTTCACTGTAGAGCCTCTAGCCCTGCTCAATATGCCTTAGCTAACCCTTTAGTTCCACCACCCACACATGCGGTGACATCTCTCTCATCATCACTCAATACCTAGGTTTACCTCCACTGTATTCACATTCTACCATACCTTTGTCTGTACATTATGCCTTGAATCTATTCTATCACGCCCAGAAACCTGCTCCTTTTACTCTCTGTTCCGAATGTACTAGATGACCAGTTCTTATAGCCTTTAGCCGTACCCTTATCCTACTCCTCCTCTGTTCCTCTGGTGATGTAGAGGTTAATCCAGGCCCTGCAGTGCCGAGCTCCACTCCTTTTCCCCAGGTGCTCTCATTTGTTGACTTCTGTAACTGTAAAAGTCTTGGTTTCATGCATGTTAACATTAGAAGCCTCCTCTCTAAGTTTGTTTTATTCACTGCTTTAGCACACTCTGCCAACCTGGATGTCCTAGCCGTGTCTGGATCCTGGCTTAGGAAGACCACCAAAACCCCAGAAATTACCATCCCTAACTATAACATTTTCCGACAAGATAGAACTGCCAAAGGGGGCGGAGTTTAAATCTACTGCAGAGATAGCCTGCAGAGTTCTGTCTTACTATCCAGGTCTGTACCAAAACAATTTGAGCTTCTACTTCTAAAAATCCACCTCTCCAGAAACAGGTCTCTCACCGTTGCCGCTTGCTATAGACCACCCTCTGCCCCCAGCTGTGCCCTGGATACCATATGTGAATTGATTGCCCCCCGTCTATCTTCTGAGCTCGTGTTGCTAGGTGACCTAAACTGGGAGATGCTTAATAATTTCTTATGGCTTGATTCCCGCTAATGGGATCGATATGACAACAGCCAGTGAAAGTGCAGGGCGCCAAATTCAAAACAACAGAAATCTCATAATTAAAATTCCTCAAACATAGAAGTATTTTACACCATTTTAAAGATAAACTTGTTGTTAATCCCACCACACAGTGTCTGATTTCAAAAAGGCTTTACGACGAAAGCACACCAAACGATTATGTTAGGTCTGCATTGAGTCACAGAAAAACACAGCCATTTTTCCAGCCAAAGAGAGGAGTCACAAAAAGCAGAAATAGAGATAAAATTAATCACTAACCTTTGATGATCATCATCAGATGACACTCATAGGACTTCATGTTACACAATACATGTATGTTTTGTTCGATAAAGTTCATATTTATATACAGAAATCTGAGTTTACATTGGCACGTTATGTTTAGTAGTTCCAAAACACATCAATTTACAGAAATACTCATAATAAACATTGATAAAAGATACAACTATTATGCATGGAATTATAGATACACTTCTCCTTAATGCAACCACTGTGTCAGATTTCAAAAAAGCTTTACCGAAAAAGCACACCATGCAATAATCTGAGTACAGCTCTCAGACAACAAATCAAGCCATACAGATATCCGCCATGTTGTGGAGTCAACAGAAGTCAGAAATAACATTATAAATATTCACTTACCTTTGATAATCTTCATCAGAATGCACTCCCAGCCCAGTAATCCCAATCCACAATAAATGTTTGATTTGTTCAGTAAAGTCCATCATTTATGTCCAAATACCTTTTTGTTTGCACGTTTAGCCCAGTAATCGAAATGCTCAATGCACGATCGCTTAGTTCAGACGAAAAGTCAAAAAAGTTATATTACAGTTCATAGAAACATGTCAAACGATGTATAGAAACAATCTTTAAGATGTGTTTATCATATGTCTTTAATAATGTTCCAACCGGAGAATTCCTTTGTCTTCAGAAATGCAATGGAACTCAAGCTAACTCTCACGTGAACGCGCGTGGTCAGCTCATGCCTCTCTGGCAGACCTCTGACTCAATCCCCTCTCATTCCCCCCTCCATCACAGTAGAAGAATCAAACAAGGTTCTAAAGACTGTTGACATCTAGTGGAAGCCTTAGGAAGTGCAATTTGACCCCATAGACACTGTATATTCGATAGGCAAAGAGTTGAAAAACTACAAATTTCCTTCCTTCAGATTTCCCACTTCCTGGTTGGATTTTTTCTCAGGTTTTTGCCTGCCATCTGAGTTCTGTTATATTCACATACATCATTCAAACCGTTTTAGAAACTTCAGAGTGTTTGGGCCTGAGATGCAGGCAGTTTACTCTGGGCACCTTATTCATCCAGGTTACTCAATACTGCCCCCAGCCATAACAAGTACCCCGGCCATCCTACAATCTATTTTTAATTTTTATTTTTTTAATTTTTTTATTTCACCTTTATTTAACCAAGTAGGCTAGTTGAGAACAAGTTCTCATTTACAACTGCGACCTGGCCAAGATAAAGCATAGCAGTGTGAACAGACATCAACACAGAGTTACACATGGAGTAAACAATAAAGAAGTCAATAACACAGTAGAATTATTTTTTATTAAAAAAATAGTCTATATACATTGTGTGCAAAAGGCATGAGGAGGTAGGCGAATAATTACAATTTAGCAGATTAACACTGGAGTGATAAATGATCAGATGGTCATGTGCAGGTAGAGATCCTGGTGTGAAAAAGAGCAGAAAAGTAAATAAATAAAAACAGTATGGGGATGAGGTAGGTAAATTGGGTGGGCTATTTACCGATGGACTATGTACAGCTGCAGCGACCGGTTAGCTGCTCAGGTAGCAGATGTTTAAAGTTGGTGAGGGAGATAAAAGTCTCCAACTTCAACATTTTTTGCAATTCATTCCAGTCACAGGCAGCAGAGAACTGGAAGGAAAGGCAGCCGAATGAGGTGTTGGCTTTAGGGATCAGTGAGATACACCTGCTGGAGCGCGTGCTACAGGTGGGTGTTGCCATCGTCACCAGTGAACTGAGATAAGGCGGAGCTTTACCTAGCATGGACTTGTAGATGACCTGGAGCCAGTGGGTCTGGCGACGAATATGTAGCGAGGGCCAGCCGTCTAGAGCATACAGGTCGCAGTGGTGGGTGGTATAAGGTGCTTTAGTAACAAAGCGGATGGCATTGTGATAAACTGCATACAGTTCGCTGAGTATTGGAAGCCATTTTGTAGATGACATCACCGAAGTCGAGGATCGGTAGGATAGTCAGTTTTACTAGGGTAAGTTTGGCGGCGTGAGTGAAGGAGGCTTTGTTGCGAAATAGAAAGCCGATTCTAGATTTGATTTTGGATTGGATATGTTTGATATGAGTCTGGAAGGAGAGTTTACAGTCGAGCCAGACACCTAGGTAGTTATAGATGTCCACATATTCTAGGTCGGAACCATCCAGGGTGGTGATGCTAGTCGAGCAGGGAATCGCCTGCAGCAAGAGCAACATCACTGATATATACAGAGAAAAGAGTCAGCCCGAGAATTGAACCCTGTGGCACCCCCATAGAGATTGCCAGAGGACCAGACAACATGCCCTCCGATTTGACACACTGAACTCTGTCTGCAAAGTAGTTGGAGAACCAGGCAAGGCAGTTATTAGAAAAACCGAGGCGACTGAGTCTGCCGATAAGAATATGGTGATTGACAGAGTCGAAAGCCTTGGCCAGGTCGATGAAGACGGCTGCACAGTACTGTCTTTTATCGATGGCGGTTATGATATCTTTTAGTACCTTTAGCATGGCTGAGGTGTACCCGTGACCGGCTCGGAAACCAGATTGCACAGCGGAGAAGGTACGGTGGGAATCAAGATGGTCAGTGATCTGTTTGTTGACTTGGCTTTCGAAGACCTTAGATAGGCAGGGCAGGATGGACATAGGTCTGTAACAGTTTGCGTCCAGGGTGTCTCCCCCTTTGAAGTGGGGGATGACCGCGGCAGCTTTCCAGTCCTTGGGGATCTCAGACGATATGAAAGAGAGGTTGAACAGGCTGGTAATAGGGGTTGCGACAATGGTGGCAGATAGTTTCAGAAATAGAGGGTCAGGATTTTCAAGCCCAGCTGATTTGTACGGGTCCAGGTTTTGCAGCTCTTTCAGAACATCTGCTATCTGGATTTGGGTAAAGGAGAAGCTGGGGAGGCTTGGGCGAGTAGCTGCGGGGGGGGTGGAGCTGTTGGCCGAGGTTGGAGTAGCCAGGAGGAAGGCATGGCCAGCCGTTGAGAAATGCTTGTTGAAGTTTTCGATTATCATGGATTTATCGGTGGTGACCGTGTTAACTAGCCTCAGTGCAGTGGGCAGCTGGGAGGAGGTGCTCTTGTTCTCCATGGACTTTACAGTGTCCCAGAACTTTTTGGAGTTACAGCTACAGGATGCAAATTTCTGCTTGAAAAAGCTGGCCTTTGCTTTCCTGACTGACTGCGTGTATTGGTTCCTGACTTCCCTGAACAGTTGCATATCGCGGGGACTATTCGATGCTATTGCAGTCCGCCACAGCATTTTTTGAATGGATCATGCTTATCTAAGATGGCGAGGAAGTTACTTTTAAAGAATGACCAGGCATCCTCAACTTCTGCTTGCAGAAGTGTTTTAGAGAGCGTTTGACAGTGATTAGGGGTGGTCGTTTGACTGCGGACCCGTAGCAGATACAGGCAATGAGTCAGTGATCGCTGAGATCCTGATTGAAGACTGCGGAGGTGTATTTGGAGGGCCAGTTGGTCAGGATAACGTCTATGAGGGTGCCCTTGCTCACAGATTTATGGTTGTACCTGGTGGGTTCCTTGATGATTTGTGTGAGATTGAGGGCATCTACCTTAGATTGTAGGACTGCCGGGGTGTTAAGCATATCCCAGTTTAGGTCACCTAACAGAACAAACTCTGAAGCTAGATCGGGGGCGATCAATTCACAAATGGTGTCCAGGGCACAGCTGGGAGCTGAGGGGGGTCGGTAGCAGGCGGCAACAGTGAGAGACTTATTTCTGGAGAGATTAATTTTTAAAATTAGAAGTTCGAACTGTTTGGGTATGGACCTGGAAAGTATGACATTACTTTGCAGGCTATCTCTAAGTTTGATGCCCTCAATCTCACACAAATGATAAATGAACCTACCACGTACATGAACCTACCACATACAACCCCAAATCCTTAAACACGGGCACCCTAATACACCACTGCAGTCTTCAACCAAGATTTCAGTGATCACTGCCTCAATGCCTGCATCTGTAATGGGTCTGCGGTCAAACGACCACCCCTCATCAGTAAACATATCACAGAATGTTTGTGACTTTAATAATGAAGACGTGCTGTGCATAACGGGGCAGCAGTGTTTTATGTTTGTTGATTACTTCCAATTAAACAGTGGTCAACACAAGGCAAAGACAAAGGGTCTCAAATCTTTTTCTGTTCATGAAACCTTCAGGGAAACATAGGCCTGCACATTGTCAGTTCCCTGATGTCTTGAATGCACTGAAGTAGGAGATTTCCGAGTTCCCAGATGTTTTGAATGTGGCAATAATGCCAACCCATACTACTAGCAATACAAACTGATTGTCATAGCTAGCCACCATACATTAATCTGCCGGTAGCTAAAGCTAACCAACTACACTATATATACAAAAGTATGTGGACCCCTTCAAATTAGTGGATTCGGCTATTTCGGCTATTTCAGCCACATCTGTTGCTGACAGGTGTATAAAATCAAGCACACCGCCGTGCAATCTCCACAGACAAACATTGGCAGTAGAATGGTCTTCCTGAGGAGCTCAGTGACTTTTAATGTGCACCATCATAGGATGCCACCTTTCCAACAGGTCAGTGTCAAATTTCTGCCCTGCTAGAGCTGCCCCGGTTAACTGTAAGTGCTGTTATTGTGAAGTGGAAACGTCTAGGAGCAACAGCGGCTCAGATGCAAAGTGGTAGGCCACACAAGCTCACAGAACATGACCACTGAGTGCTGAGGCACATAGAGCGTAAAAATGGTCTGTCCTCGGTTGCAACACTCATAACAGAGTTCCAAACTGCCTCTGGAAGACAAAAAACAATAACGCAACACGCTACACAGTTAGACAAAAGAGCTAAGAATGAGTTAGTCGAGGCAAGGAGTAAAATCATTGAGGTGTAATAATGTGTTTGTGAATGTGATTGACTCTACATGCGGTAATGTGAGAAAATTGATAGGAGTACTCACAGTGCTTAGAGAGGAAACATTCAACGAGCGGGCACATGAGACGTGGCTTCAGTTTATGTCAGGAGAGAGTTGACAATGGTAGTGGAGTGGTCATCACTTAAATCAGGTAACAGAAGGGGACTTAGCCGGAACTACAAATAGCAGATACATTCCATTTCAGCTGCGCTATCTTAGGTTTGAACAACAAGTTTGTCCATGAAGTTAAACACAGACTGCGCATCTCGCCCAATTGACACATCAAAGTAGCCCAAGAAACGTTCCTGAATAAAGCCCTGATCATCCACGTACCTGACAACTGCAAGCAGACTGGTGGTACCATAGGTCCCAGAGTGGGGTGGGGTGGGGGGGGTCAATTTTGTTAACCTAACTCTGGACCCTATAAGGTATGACTATGATTAATCAGATGTAAAAAGGTTTAATAAGGGCTATGGTGGGACCAATATTTCATAATGAGGTCACATGGTTTAAAAAAAGTAAGGGTGGGGTGAAAAATGAAAACCCTGCAGCAACCTTGCACTTGTTCATATGAATTATACAGTATTTAGACTAGATTAGGAGGGGTATTTCCTCTACCCAGACACAGATACAACAACTGATAGACAATAGAACTCACAGGGCTTTATGCATGTTTGCATCATGCAGGCTTATGCAACTCTAGGCCTTGTAAAAAATGTTTTAATATTAAAATGTTTTAATTTGCACCTTTTCCGTGCACCCCAGAGAATGAAAGGGGTTCTTCAACAAAAAGTCCACAAAATGTGTGGTGGCGAAAGGTGCACACTCCAGCTGGTGCCTAGCTAGCTACTGCTATGGAAGTTAGCAAGGCACATTTAAATAAATTGCACTAACTGGACACAAAAATAATGTTATCAAACCAAGAAAACAATTTATAATCTACCTATTCCATCTCCTGTAATTTCAAGAAACTAATTTGAAAGGAATAATATCAAATATCAAATATCATAATGCTCTGCGGCACAACCCCAATACAACATACTGGGTTCATTCTCTGATCTAATTTTTTTTGTGTTTCACTATTTTTATGAAATTTCACTGAGGAGGATGGTCCCCCCCCTTTCTCCTCTGAGGAGCACCCACTGGTGCCAACTGTAAAGTTTTGTGGAGGAGGAATAATGGTCTAGGGCTGTTTTTCATGGTTCAGACTAGGCCTCTAACTTCCAGTGAAGGGAAATCTTAGCACTACAGCATACAATGACATTCTAGATGACTCTGCTTCCATCTTCGTGGCAACAGTTGGGGGATGGCCCTTTCCTGTTTCAGCATTTTAAATGTTTTTATTTTTTATTTTACCTTTATTTAACCAGGTAGGCAAGTTGAGAACAAGTTCTCATTTACAAAAGCATGACAATGCCCCCGTGCACACAGTGAGGTCCATACAGAAATGGTGTGGAAAAACTTGACTGCCCTGCACAGAGCCCTGACCTCGACCCCATCAAACACCTTTGGGATGAATTGAAGCGCCGACTGCAAGCCAGGCCTAATCGCCGAACATCAGTCCCCGACCTCACTAATGCTCTTGTGGCTGAATGGAAGCAAGTCCCCGCAGCAATGTTCCAACATCTCGTGGAATGCCTTCCCAGAAGAGTAGAGGCTGTTATTGCAGCAAAGGGGGGACCAACTCCATATTAATGCCCATGATTTTGGAATGAGATATTCAACGATCAAATGTCTATATACAGTGCATTTGTAAAGAATTCAGACCCCTTCCCCTTTTCCACATTTTGTTACATTACAGCCTTATTCTGAAATGGATTAAATTGTATTTTTTCCTAATCAATCTACACACAATATCACATAATGACAAAGTGTAGAGGTTTTTAGACATTTTTTTTATTTTGAAATTAAACATAAAAACAGAAATACCTTATTTACATACTGCAAGTATTCAGACCCTTTGCTATAAGACCTGTCCGGGGGCATCGTCGGACAGGGCCACAGTGTCTCCCAACCCCTCCTGTCTCAGCCTCCAGTATTTATGCTGCAATATTTTATGTGTCGGGGAGCTAGGGTCAGTCTGTTATATCTGGAGTATTTCTCCTGTATCATCCGGTGTTCTGTGTGAATTTAAGTGTGCTCCTAATTCGCTCTCTCTTTTTCTCTTTCTCTCTCTCTCTCTTTCTCTCTCTCTTACTCTCTTCTCTCGGAGGACCTGAGCCCTAGGACCATGCCTCAGGACTACCTGGCATGATGACTCTTTGCTGTCCCTAGTCCACCTGGTTATGCTGCTTCTCTATTTTCAACTGTTCTGACTACGGCTATGGAACCCTGACCTGTTCACTGGACGTGCTACCTTGATCCGGACCTGCTGTTTTGGACCCTCTCTCTACCGCACCTGCTGTCTCTAACTCTGAAAGATCGGCTATGAAAAGCCAGCTGACATTTAATCCTGAGGTGCTGACCTGTTTCACCCTCTACAACCACTGTGATTATTATTATCTGACCCTGCAGGTCATCTATGAACGCTTGAACATCTTGGCCAAATTCTGTTATAATCTCCAGCCGGCACAGCCAGAAGAGGACTGGCCACCCCTCAGAGCCTGGTTCCTCTCTAGGTTTCTTACTAGGTTCTGGCCTTTCTAGGGAGTTTTCCCAAGCCACCGTGCTTCTACACCTGCATTTCTTGATGTTTGTGGTTTTAGGCTGGGTTTCTGTACAGCACTTTGTGACATCAGCTGATGTAAAAAGGGCTTTATAAATACATTTGATTGATTGATTGATTGATTGATTTGATTGAAGTAGTGGCGTGCAACATACACCTTGTTTCCTGAAACTAGTCACATATTTGATATTTCCAAAATGCTAATTTGAATAGTGTAAAGTGAAAGAGAGAGGGGGAGAGAGAGAGCAATACAGAGAGAGAGAGAGAGCATCCAAAAAATATTTGAGGTGAAAAGCTCCAGAGTTTTACTGTATATTAATATATGACCAGCAGGATGCATCATTAACAATGTGCTAACCTCTACAGAGACAGACAGAGGGAAGGAGATAGAGAAGCTCAGTTTTACTCCCCTTTCATCCCTCTCTCTTTTGTCCTTTTCTGGTGAGAAGATTAGAGCTGCCACACGTCCATAATGATCTCATTTGTTGGCGGGGGTGAATCACACAGTCCCCAGTGTGCTTCCTCACACTCACCTCCTCCACAGTCCTAGTAGGCCTTGTTAATCACATGCCCTACAAAGACCTAGCATTGGCCGTGTTCATCCACTGCCACCTCAATCCGCTCCACTATCCATGCACAGGTCACTGAAGCATGATTTAGCTCTTCTAATTTCTTCTGCTTGCTGTTTCGTCTCATAATGTTGAATAGGAAAAGAGTGAAAGCTTCAGTAAAAGTAGTACAAGAAATTGGTGGCTAATTGGAGCCCAGTGTGGAGGGAGAGAGGGAGAGAGGACCATGTGCTCCCAGAAAGAAAGCCTGTTATGTCTTTGTTAGCTCCCGCCACTCTGGCACAGAGCAAACTAATTACCTCATGTTTATATCATCCTAATTAGCGAACACTCTAACAGGCTAATTACATAGTGTTTGTTAACTCTCTAAATTTGTCCTGTAAAGTAGAAGACTGTCTAAAAAGTGTTGACAATTTTGGAGTAAGGAATCTTTAAACTGTACTTTGTTTGTGATGAATACGTCTTTGTGCTCTGTTTTTATCACTTACATCATAGCTACAGGTGTAGAATCTTAATTTGAGCCAGAGTGCTACAGCAGAAAAATAATCCTGCAGAATAATGATGTGGATTATAATGAATGGACATTTTTGTAGGGGTTGATACATTTTTCGTAAGGGAAAATTAAATCTGAAATGTCAAAGTGTAAAGTACAAACTTTAGACACCTTTTTAAACCTCAAATACACTACAAATATGAAATGTCCTGCATTGCACGAACGTTATCCAGCAACAAGGTGAGAAAATTAAGATGCTACATCTGTAACACAGCTAACACCCATGGCAGGGTTTGTAAATTAAATGACATTATTACGATGGCGCCGGAGGGGAGGGCTGCCGTCTTATCGGCTCTTAACCAACAATGCTATTTTTTAAAAAATTTTCCGCGTTGTTCGTAACTTGTTTTGTACATAATTTTTCTGCTACCGCCTCATGACCGAAAAGAGCTTCTGGACATCAGAACTGCTATTGCTCACCTCAAACTGGATGAAGAGTTCCTCAATGAGTCGGACGGGCGGGATATACTACTACAGACACCCGACCAGGCTCAGATCCCCGTCGTTCGCTGGAGAAGGAAACTGAGATTTTGTGGAAACAGATCAGGGTTCCTTGCGAGGATCAGATGACGAGTGGCTAATCTGCCCTTGCCTTCCGTCCTGCTAGCTAATGTTCAATCACTGGAAAATAAATGGGACAAGCTGAAAGCTTATACCAATGTCCCGTTGGTATATCCTACCAATGGGACTTTAAAAACTGTAATATCTTATGTTTCACCGAGTAGTGGCTGAACGACGACATTAAGAACATACAGCTGAAGGGTTATACACTCTATCGTTAGAACTGGTAAGACATGAGGCGGGTGCCTATGCATACAGTTAAAGTCGGAAGTTTACATGCACTTAGGTTGGAGTTATTAAAACTAGTTTTACAACCACTCCACAAATGTCTTGTTAGAAACTAGAGTATTGGCAAGTTGGTTAGAACATCTACTTTGTGCATCACACAAGTAATTTTTCCAACAATTGTTTACAGACTTATTCACTTATAATTCACTGTATCACAATTCCAGTGGGTCAGAAGTTTACATACACTAAGTTGACTGTGCCTTTAAACAGCTTGGAAAATTCCATAAAATTATGTCATGGCTTTAGATGCTTCTGATAGGCTTATAGGCTGTTTAAAGGCACAGTCAACTTAGTGTATGTAAACTTGTGATACAGTGAATTATAAGTGAAATAATCTGTCTGTAAAAAATTGTTGGAAAGATTACTTGTGTGCTGCACAAAGTAGATGTCCTAACCGACTTGCCATAACTATAGTTCGTTTACAAGAAATTTGTGGAGTGGTTGAAAAACGAGTTTTAATGAATCCAACCTAAGTGCATGTAAGCTTCCGACTTCAACTGTATGTCTGAATTCAATAATGGGAAGGCTGTTTTACAAGAACCCCCATTGAGTTATCTGTCTCTGTTGCATAAGTAACATTTCTGTCACATGTTTGCTTCAGTGAATTCATTTGTTATAGTGTCCTGAGGTAAAGGTTGTCTCTGTGAATGTCTGTCATCAAAGTCTCTCTGTGTGTGTGTGCGTGTGTGTGTGTGCCCCTCTGGCTGTAGGAGGTGTGTTAAAGTTGAACTTGCATGAAGTGCACCACACTCAGTGCACCGTTAGATCCCCCACCTGAGAGACAGAAATGGCGTATATTATATGATTAAATTCAGCGAGAGATGAGTGAGTTGTGTCTGGCTGTTTGATAACAGGCTTAATCAAAGTTGGGCTCAGGGCGTCCTAGATGTAGCCTTACGACAAAGGGAGACAGGATCTGACACTCACACACAGTTATCTAAGCTCTGGCACCAAAACGCTTCACCTTCATAATTCCATGCAGATTCTAAGAAGTCCAGAAATTGCTTTGGACTGCAAAATCCAAAGTGTCTCAGTATATGTACATTATTAACACTAGATTTACCTGGAGCCAAGCCCACAAAATAAGCTTTTTTAAAGGTTAGAATGCAAAACTAGGGGTTTTAAGGAGGGAAAGGCAAAGAGGCAACCTTGGTAAGGCAGAGACTGAGCCTACTGCCACTGTTCGGGTTTAAGATTAATTGACAGCTTGTGGCTCTGGAGTTAGAGTAAGTGTGGAGATTCCATTACCTAAATACAAGCTGGAGTGGAGCTCAGCGAATTTCATTGGCATTCAAAACACTCCAGGAGGAACGAAGATCTTTTTTTTTTACCAGGTTAATGGACATTTAATCCAAGGGAGAAAACACGTGTGACTCGTTTCAGAAAACTAGGTGTATGTCGCGGGTCACTACTTCACACGAGAACCATTTGAAGTTAAGTTAAAGTTTTTTATCAAATTTAGTTTATGGCAGAAATGCCTTCTGGAACGTGAACATTCATGTACCTTAATAACAGACTTGTCTGCCATCTGTAAATACAAATACAATTATTAAATTACGAGCCTAGTTGGTTTAGCCACAGAAAAAGTAAGGAACCTTCCCGCTAGCCATTATTGGCTAAGATACGGAGTGGGCTTGACATGCCGAGAGATGAGTCCAGTTTGGTCTGCTAGCTGGCTAACATTGAACCTTGTTGGTTAGCTACCTGAAGATTCATGCAGGGTAGTAACATCATGAGTTGTGATTATGGCTCATTGTTTACCTAGCTAGCTATCTACATGTCTTAACAAAAGACCCCACCATGCAAGTAACCAGTTCAATAGACTGTAGCTGCAACAACTGTTTACAGACATAGCTGGTCATTTTTCTCTAGCGTTCTACTCCGATTTCAGAGCACTCTCGTCTGAGAGCTCAGAATAACTGATGCATTTACAAACACACAACACCCGTTGAATATGGCCGGTGTCAGTAAACGTTGGCAATTTTTTTTACATTGTTCCCAGCTGCATAGATGCAGTCACCAACGCTCTGGATAACTTAAAAAACAGCCTAACCAGCTCTGCTAGAGCGAGTAAAATGGTCAGTGAACGGTTCTCTCACGTTAGCCAGTTAGCTTGAGTGCTTGACTGTTGTTGTTAGGACAGAACGCTCGGATCAACCCTTCAAGAGATGGGTGGAGCTAAAGCTTAAGAGGTTGTGATTGATGCTGAATGGGTGTAGACAAAGAAGAGCTCTTCAGTAGGTACCAAAACATTCCAAAGTCCATTTTCTCAAAAGTGAAGTTACAAGTTTATCAACTTTCACAGCAGAATTACTTTCCCATTGTTCCTCAAAAGCAGGGTATGATATACCATATTGTAGCTCTGGGTCTCTGCTTTTATCCAAAGTAAAAAACACAATATCAAATTTTGCTACATAAGACCAAATCAAGGCGGTCGTCACATCTGTGGTTGTAGAGGAGCAACATGGGTTAATTCATTCCCATATCTGCAGAGAGGAAAACTGCTAGCTGAGATGTGTCATGTAATTACAGATGCCTTTCAAAGGGGGAAACATCATGTATCCTAATACAGTAGGTCTGCACCAGTGCCATTTTTTACATTGAGGCCTTTATCGAACTAGAGGGTAATGGAGATAATGATCATTGCTCACAATACACATTACCATTAGTATTCAGAAAGGATTCAAAAAATGTGTTTAAGGTCAAATTTATGCAAGGTGAATTGAACAGAATAGAATAACTTGATTTAATTAACATATTTGAAAATGAACATGGATGACGAGTCAGTATTTTAATTTTGTGGAGTCTCATAGTTCTGTCTCTATCATTAAGCGAAGCCACTCCATTTCAAACTTCTAAACCGTCCAAGCGGTGTCAATTTCCTTCTCTGCTTAATTGCTTATCCTAATTTGCTTTGCCTGCATTGTCATGGCTGCAGTGTGGCATGATCACATTAACCAGGAACTCTACTTAACTTCATGTTGTAACCACCACCAATGTACTATACTCACCAGCTGCTATATTGTTTTAACTTTGGTATCTTTATTTTCCCCTCAGAGTGAATACATATGTCCCCGTCCACTACCTGGAGCTTGGCTTGGAGACGTACCCGCCATTCACTAGGAGACATGTACATTTTACCAGCCAGTTGCTAACAAGCAGAGGAATCAGGGCCTACAACACTATGGCTACCCCATCACTGTCTGTCCTGACAGTATGGTGGCACTCTCTAAACATCTGCTACAGACATATGTCAAACTATACCTCAACAGGCCCATGGACAACGTCATTTGGAAACAAGAATGGCTTTCATGATTTCTACCACTCTGAATATTTATGTTTTCTTTTACAAGGTCTATACACTCTTCCTGTATCTTAGTTTCTCAGCTGCCCTACAGCCGTGTTCATCCAACAATGACTAAGGTTGCTGTTAAAGCATTGGCCATGTTAACTCTTTGATTGGCCAATTAGGCTGGTCCAGATTGAGGGGGTTTGGAACACTTGACGTCTGCAGCACCTCTCTGACCGTTGGCATGGAAACTTGGGACTCTGATGGGCAGTCTGTGCCACGATGGGCGATGTCACTCTGCTGGAGGCTGGCGGAGTGAAAATGGGCCGTGGAGAATATGGACCAACCACAGCCCAGCAACGATTTGATGATGTGCACTGAACAAGTAGCTCTGACTGCCTAGCAAAATTCTAATGTGCAAACTGCTGTGTGTAATTTAAAATACATGTCCATGGTTTTTCTTTGCTGTTGAACAACCCATTATTTGCAGCTGTGGTTTCGAAAAAGATTCATATTTTCTATTCTGCCAAGATGGCTTTAAAACAATCTACGCTCTCGGCTCAGAAGTGTTCATGTGGATTTTGTTTGCTTTATAAGTTTACAGCGTGTACCTGTCTGTTGAGTAATATTTGAGTAAAGCTCTCATTGTTCATTTAGTCCCCTGGGGAGAGCTGCATTCAATAGCTGGAGGTACTTTTCTGAGAAGTCTGAGGATCTAGCCAGGAGAACAGCTGATCTTCCTGCCAATCACACCTGGTGGTGGAGGAACTCAATCTATTCCCAGTCACACAGACAACTGTAATTACACATCTTGGCTCAGGACAGGAAGAAAAAAAAAATTAAACTGAGACTCAAACTTCTCAACTGTATATGATTATTTACAGTATTATTTGTTGCTACCATCTCTCTCTGACACCAAAGGCCTTTAGTGGTGGGTGTTTTGGATCTCTCTGTCTCGTGGGCACTGGGGAGAACTCCAGCTTTGGTGGTTCTGTCTCATTAAAAGGACCAGAGGATTTCACAGCAGAACCATTTCAAAGAGTTGGCTCGGGGATATTCTCACTGATATGAGACTAGTGCCATAGGGTGAGAGCACTATAGAGATGGATGTTCTGTATCAGCCATTTTATCTGTGTGCGTGTATGTTGAATGATGATGAACGTTCCAGAGAGGTTTCCTTCAATTTCTCTGGAATCTTTGAAGATGGATGAAGCCTCAACGTTCTTATAGTACTACCATGCTCTTCTGCCAAATCAACATGCATGTCTGTGTGGGTGGGTGTATGTGTGTGTGTCTAGCGTGTCTGACTTCATTCATGAGTGTGCTTGCAATGCTTGACAGTGGTTTTGAACCAGAGATTATGTATGTGTGTCACAAATACGGTTCATGCCACTGCTAACAAATTATATGAGTAACGCTGAATACATGCTGTGTCTACATCAAAATCTCCTTAAAAGGATATGTCAAATCCCCTTGAAACGGATGTCTGGAATTTGTGTGTGTGTGGGTGAGTAGGTGGGGGTGTGTGTGTGTGTGTGTGTGTGTGTGTGTGTGTGTGTGTGTGTGTGTGTGTGTGTGTGTGTGTGTGTGTGTGTGTGTGTGTGTGTGTGTGTGTGTGTGTGTGTGTGTGTGTGTGTGTGTGTGTGTGTGTGTGTGTGTGTGTGTGTCTGTGTGTGTGTGTGTGTGTGGGTGAGTGAGTAGGTTGTGTGGACAAGTGGGGACATTTTGCAGGTCCCCAAAAGGAAAAATGCTATTTTAGGCTTAGGGGTTAGGTTTAGGGTTAAAATTAATGTTAGGATTAGGGTTAGAATTAGGTGTTAGGATTAGCAGTTAGGTTTAGGTTTTAGGTTTAGAGGTTAAGGTTAGGTTTAGGGTTAAAGGTTAGGGAAAATAGGATTTTGAATGGGAATACAGTTTTCGTGTGTGTGTGCGTGCGTGTGCGTGTGTGTGTGTGTGTGGAGAGAGGATTGGGGACTCATATTCACTGCTTTCTTCATTAGTGTTCAAATGGGGTTGAGCTCGGAGGCATTTGGCATATATCAAAACAGTATCAATGGATTTCTACAATAAAAAGAGAACTATTTTGTACTGTATATTTCTGCTTTCTCCCCATTAAGGTATTGAACATTTTATAATTAACTGTATTATTTGTTCACTGAAAAATGTTCTGTTTTATAATGTAAATAATAACTGAATCAATGGTGAGCAATAAGAATTGGTCAAATAGAAATGGTCATTGTTCCTTTTTTTCTAGCATACTTTAATGGAAACCATATACATTTGTTACAAAGCTGTTCTCAAGCATATGGATTTTCAGGGTGTACACCATTTAATAAAATCTAAGAAAACGTGAGCATGAGCGCAAAAACTTGACAAAATATCAATCGTGTTTGAATGAGCTTGTTAGTGCCATACTTGAGTGTGTGTGTGTGTGTGGGGGGGTATGTGTATGAAGTTGTAGGATGAACTCAATGTACCTGCTAGCTACTGTACCAGCAAACCAAGACATCAGCACAAGAAATGCGTGTGACTGAGACTGCAAATGACTGACTGCCACACAGTATGTGTTTATTTGTATATGTCTGGTCTGGTCTGTGTTAATGCTCGATAGAGTCTATCCTATTCCCCACACATCTCTCAGTGATGGTCCTGTCACATCACCATTATTAGTCCCATTAATTCGGAGAGTGGAGCATTGATCTCTGTTCGACCGTATACTGTTCATGGCGACACTTACCACGGGCGCCGAGCCGTTGCACCGGCCCAATAATTACGCTTCATGTACCACAGCAATACTCTTTTCTCAAGAGGGGGCCAAGTTTGTGAATTTGCTTCTACGTTTCGCTGCTCTTGGAACGTGTCAAGCTGTCAGCTCAGAGGTCCAGATGGCAAATACGCCTTGCATTCCCTGTGGCGTTCCTTACTCCCTGTCTCTCTCTCTATGGCTCTACCTCTATCTGTCTCTCTCTTCCCCTTCTTTCACTCATTTTACCCCCCCCCCCCATTTCTCTCTTTCTCTCTCTCGCTCTCTATTTTTTTCTCCCCCCTCTTCAGTGATGGTAACACAGACAGAGTGCTGTGTTGAAGTGACTACACTGATTGAATAATGCATGAGGCTGTATAGCCCCTGTGTGGACCAGGGTCCAGACCAGACAGTTAGCAGTCCATAACATTTCTTCCTCCAGAAAGGCCCCAGAGTGAGTATGTTCAACTATTAGGAAAATACACTGGTGTGGCCTTTACTAACTCTGGTCGTGACCCTGTACACTATCCAACTTGACACTGTGAAAGTACTACTCCGCCACATTTCTTTCCATGTGGGTGCAATATGGATTACATACATAATCACAGCTGAGTCAAACAAACAAGAGAAAAAAACACAGTGGGTTCAGGCCAGTCTGATCAGATTTTTCTTAGATTTTGCACCGGTATAGACACTCCCCTCAATCCTTGAATACAAAAAGAAACAAGCTGGACCACCCTATTGAGGAAGAGTTTTTCTTTGTTTTTAGTATTTTCTACATTGTTGGTTAATAGTCAAAACATCAACACTATGAAATAACACATATGGAATCATGTACGAACCAAAAAAGGGTTAAACAAATCCAAATATATTTTTGATTTTAGATTCATCAAAGTAGCCACCCTTTGCCTTGATGAGAGCTTTGCATAGTCTTGGCATTCTCTCTATCACGCTCCTTGGTCAAATAGCCCTTACACAGCCTGGAGGTGTGTTTTGGGTCATTATCCTGTTGAAAAATAAATGATAGTCCCACTAAGCGCAAACCAGATGGGATGGCGTATCGCTGCAGAATACTGTGGTAGCCATGCTGGTTAAGTGTGCCTTGAATTCTAAATAAATCACAGACAGTGTCCCCAGCAAAGCACCATCACACCTCCTCCATGCTTCACGGTGGAAACCACACATGCGGAAATCATCCGTTCGCAAACTCTATGCCTCACAAAGACACGGCGGTTGGAACTGAACATCCCCAAATTTGGACTCATCAGACCAAAGGACAGATTTCCACCGTTCTAATGTCCATTGCTCGTGTTTCTTGGCCCAAGCTAGTCTCTTCTTCTTATTGGTGTCCTTTACTAGTTGTTTCTTTGCAGCAATTTGACCATGAAGGCCTGATTCACACAGTCTCCTCTGAACAGTTGGTGTTGAGATGTGTTACTTGAACTCTGTGAAGCATTTATTTGGGCTCCAATCTGAGGTGCAGTTAACTCCACCTGTGGTGGTCCTCATGAGAGCCAGTTTCATCATAGCGCTTGATGGTTTTTGCGACTGCACTTGAAGAAATGTCAAAGTTCTTGAAATGTTCCATATTGACTGACCTTCATGTCTTAAAGTAATGATGGACTGTCGTTTCTATTTGCTTATTTGAGCTGTTCTTGCCATAATATGGACTTGGTATTTTACCAAATAGGGTTATCTTCTGTATACCACCTCTACCTTGTCACAACACAACTGATTGGCTCAAACGCAAATTCACTTTTAACAAGGTACACCTGTTAATTGAAATGCATTCCAGGTGACTACCTCATGAAGCTGGTTGAGAGAATGCCAAGAGGGTGCAAAGCTGTCAAGGCAAAGTTTGGCTACTTTGAAGAATCTCAAATATAAAATCTCTTTTGATTTGTTTAACACTTTCTTGGTTACTACATGATTCCATATGTGTTATTTCATAGTTTTGATTTATTCACTATTTTTCCTACAATGTAGAAAATAGTAAAAATAAAGAAAACTGGTACTGTTTTCATCAGAAAAACAGGGACATGATCCGACAGAAAGACCGTAGCTCCTTTTTCCTGTCCATGTCTTTTACAAGAAAGCCTTTCAAGAAACAGCCCGTAACTTGGCAGTGATGCACCCAGAACAGAGTCAATGCATCACTTTGCATTAAAGTACCACATAGACAGCAGCTAACAGGGCAAATTACCCCATACATGCCTTAAGTTGCCAATGACATACATTGTGTACTGTAAAAAGGAGATACACAGATTCCCCTACCATAGCATATGGTTTTCTTTGCTCTCCTTGTGGGTGTTTTGCAGTGGCTCCTCAGAGGAGGAAGGTGAGGACCATCATACTCAGTGAATTTCAGAAACATTTAAAAAATAATTAAACACTTGAAAAGTGTAGTTTTTATATAAAACTATACTAAATATAATCACGTCACCAAATATCTGATTAAAACACACTGTTTTTCAATGAATGTCTACAGTAGACTCACACTCTAGGCTAGCACCATGGTGTAACCGGAGGACAGCTATTCATCATCCTCCTGTGGCTACATTGACTTCAATTGCAGAATAGCTAGCTAATGCTTAAACCAAAGACGTGGATTTTTTTCTTTAAGAACCCCTTTCATTACCCACATCAGATTCAAGCTAATTGGAAAAACCCACATCGACCATGTAACGGACAAACAGCTGCGTATTCAAACTGCAACACAACGAGAAGGTAAGAAGAAAGTGTCGCAAGAAGCTTATCGGCAAGAGTTGACTTTTACTTAGGGGCATAATGAGAGGGAAAGCTCAGCTAACAAGGCCAACTACAAGGGTCTTGCAGAGGTAAAAGCACATTACGATTCTTTACTTGCTAAGCATATGAACGTTTCTACTTCTCTGGGATGCCGAAATCAATTGAGAATGCATTTGAATCATTCCTTAAATGTGAGATTGAAGAGAGAGTTTAACGCAGCGCATTTCTTTCTCAAGTAGGCTTTCAACTTTCTTACCGTATTTATTTAGCAAAGGTGATAACACAATCACTCCGGACAGACGAGCAAAAACTCATTACATGAATGTTGCAGCAGCCTAATTAAACACTAGAGATCTGACATGATGTATGGGATGAGAACGAGACGATCGTTCAGTCTGATCAACTGTAGGCTACTTTTAATAGCAGCTGTAGACAGGCTATGCACCGTATCCAGGCTAAACAAATTGGTAACGTTATGTATTTATAATCCATTTGTTTGTCAGGAGAAAATGTGAATGTGATTTGGTTTATATTAAAGCTTGGGCAGGTTAGGCTGCCTACACTTTTTCAAGACAAAATTATTAACTGGAATTAATCAATCAACATAATAGTGATGACATGGACTGTGAGTCCATTTTTAATTAGGTCTACAGTTGCATAGGCCTGGATGATGCAAACATGCATAAAGGAAGCACAGCCCTTTGAGTTCTATCTGTATCTGGGTAGAGGAACCCCTGTTAGTCTAGTCTAAATATAATTCATACAAGTACAAGGTTGCTGCAGTTTAACAGGGGTTTCATCCTACCAAGGGCCACAAGTTTTTACCAGGAGTTTCTTTTTAAACCATGTGACCGGATTAGAAAAACGGATCCCATCATAGTCTATATAAAACCTTTTTACAACTGATTCATCACTGTCATACCCTATATGATCCATAATTTCCCAGGTTAGGTTACCAGATAAGCAGAAAAAATGCCCCACCACTCTGGGACCTATGGTGCCACCAGTCTACTCGCAGTTCTCAGTTATAGTCAGGTATGTGGATGATCAGGGCATTAATGAGAAACGTTTCAGGTTTCACCCAGATGCAGACAACAAATGTTAACAACAACTTAATAATCCAACAGGGGCAGGCAAAAGACAGGTCAAGAGCAGGCAGGGGTCAGTAATCCAGAAATGGGGCAAAGGTACAGGATGGCAGGCTCAGGGTAGGCAGGGGTCAGTAATCCAGAAATGGGGCAAAGGTACAGGATGGCAGGCTCAGGGTAGGCAGGGGTCAGTAATCCAGAAATGGGGCAAAGGTACAGGATGGCAGGCTCAGGGTATGGAAATGGGGCAAAGGCAGGATGGCAGGGTAGGGTAGGCAGGGGTAATCAGAAATGGGGCAAAGGTGCAGGATGGCAGAAATGGGGGGCAAAGGTACAGGATGGCAGGCTCAGGGTAGGCAGGGGTCAGTAATCCAGAAATGGGGCAAAGGTACAGGATGGCAGGCTCAGGGTAGGCAGGGGTCAGTAATCCAGAAATGGGGCAAAGGTACAGGATGGCAGGCTCAGGGTAGGCAGGGGTCAAATCCAGAAATGGGGCAAAGGTACAGGATGGCAGGCTCAGGGTAGGCAGGGGTCAGTGATCCAGAAATGGGGCAAAGGTACAGGATGGCAGGCAGACTCAGGGGCAGAAAGTGTGGTCAGGCAGGCGGGCTCAGAGTCAGGACCGGCAAGGGTCAAAACCAGGAGGGCGAGAAAAGAAAGACTGGGGAAAAGCCGGAGCTGAGACAAAACTGCTGGTTTACTTGACAAACAAGACGAACTGGCACAGACAAACAGAGAACACAGGTATAAATACACAGGGGATAATGGGGAAGATGGGTGACACCTGGATGGGAGTGGAGACAAGCACAAGGACAGGTGAACCAGATCAGGGTGTGACACTACTTTGATGTATCAAGTGGGCGAGATGAGCAGTCTGTGTTTGACATTGGAAATTCTAAGACGTCTAAGTTTAACTTCATGGAGACACGTGTTGCCCAAACCTATCATAAAGTCGCTGCTGTAATGGAACTTATCTGCTATTTGTATTTACAGCTAAGTCCCCTCCTCTTCCCTGATTTAAAAGGTGATGACCACTCCACTCCACTACCATTGTCAACTTTCTCCTGACATGAACTGAAGCCATGTCTCATGTGCCTGCTCATCCACTGGCACATTGAATGTTTCCTCTCCAAGCACTGTCAGTAGACCTGTACATTTTTTCTCATTACTGTTGTAGAGTCAATCACATAGACAAACACAATCACATTATTACACATCAA
This sequence comes from Oncorhynchus keta, assembly GCF_023373465.1. Lineage (NCBI taxonomy): Eukaryota > Metazoa > Chordata > Actinopteri > Salmoniformes > Salmonidae > Oncorhynchus > Oncorhynchus keta. Next base: position 21,989,330 of record NC_068426.1, read on the forward strand.
TGATTTTATTCCTTGCTTGGACTAACTCATTCTTGGCTCCTTTGTCTAACTGTGTAGTGTATTATGTTATTGTTTTTAGTCTTCACCGTCAATTCCTGTCCGGCCCTCAGTTGAAGAGTTGATCTCTTCTTATCTATGATGAGCCTGTCCTGCACTGAGGTCAAGCCTCTGAACACCTCAACTCTTGCCTCATACCTTAATTCAATCACTGCTGTGATCCCTTCCCAACACCGTGTAAGTAGCCCTCTCATTGCACTATAAATGTCTTTATTAATTGCTTTAGTTTAAAATAATTAGTCTTTGGGCTGGCGCAGCGGTCTAAGGCACTGCATCGCAGTGCTAGAGGTGTCACTACAGAGCCGGGTTCGATTCCAGGTTGTGTCACAACCGGCCGTGATCGGCGCACAATTGGCCCATTATTGTCCGGGTTAGTAGGGGAGGGTTTGGCCGGGCGGCTTTTACTTGGCTCATCACGCTCTAGCGACTCCTTGTGGCGGGCCGGGCGCCTGCATTCTGACCTTGGTTGTCAGTTGAACAGTGTCTCCTCCGACACATTGGTGCGGCTGGTTAAGCATGTGCATGTTAAGAAGCGCAGACTCCCATACTCCTAAATTGTTCATGTCACCAGGCTCCACTGGGGTGTTGGTAGTAGGTACACCAGGTGATATACTACACCATATGCCCACATATTGCACATTGAAATGAATTCTGACCCACACGGGACTTATTTGTCCTGTGGTTCCTGTCTAAAGTGCCAAAATCAGAGATCAAATGGCTCTGTCTCTTGGCTCTCCAGGGGCCCACAAATTGACACACATAGATGTGGTGCTGCTGGCTTAATGTAATTGGACTGGTTTAAACGAAACCAGCGAGAACAAGCGGTTGATCCACTGCAAGCAAGTGATAACGGAGACAAATAATACGACATGGCACCGATGGAGACCAAGTACCGCCGGTGTGAGATATACCCCTACCAGGGAGCCTGGGCCTGACAAAAAAGCTTTTCCATCAACTGTGCAATCGAGCGATAGCGATTAAATCACTTTCACTAGGACGTAATCCTTGTATGACTGGTTCATCCATCTCACACTCATGGAAGTGGAAGTGCATTGTGTGTGTGTGTGTGTGGGTGGGTGGGTGGGTGCATGTGTGTATTTGAATGAGTGAGTGAGCACTGCCGGGCGATCCTCCAAAGCTGCGTTAGAAGGTTTTTGCTGCTCTTTGGGAAAAACAGCACATCATAAATGTGCTTTTCAAAACCCAGTCAAAATCAGGTTTTGAAATGAGCGTGATCCTCTAGGATAAGAGAGTGTGGCGTCCATCTATTTATTTCTCTTTTAACAAAGATAACTCATTTAATGCAAATGAAACCTACATTGATGACTACCTGCTGAGCAAACATGAAGAAATGTGGAATATTCTAAGAATGAAGACAAACCATAGGAGAAGGCTACGTATTGTATTGTCCTCTATTTACCATTCCACTGGTGTACTGTCCATGCCATTTGAGAGTGAAATGCATGTCAATTTGATTTGACACACTACTGATCTTGTTAGCCTATAATCATTTCTGAATTCTTCTCTAATGGAATAACTCAGAGGCTGAAAACTGTATAATTTGATTTGATGTTATGAAATTATTTGATTTACGGCTTAATACGACTGTAGGGAATCTGGTCGATCCAATCCGTAATCACGGAAGTTCAGCTTGTTGAGCAATTGAAAGGTAATTTTCGATTGAGCTGACATATGCAACATATGCATCATTTACCGTGAATGCAGTCTCTGCGATCGCAGGAACATATGCATCATTTACCGTGAACGCAGTCTCTGCGATCGCAGGAACATATGCATCATTTACCGTGACGCAGTCTCTGCGATCGCAGGAACATTGCATCATTTACCGTGAACGCAGTCTCTGCGATCGCAGGAACATTGCATCATTTACCGTGTACGCAGTCTCTGCGATCGCAGGAACATATGCATCATTTACCGTGAACGCAGTCTCTTCAATTTCAATTTCAAAAGAGCTGAACTTTCCATGATATGAATTGAACCAAGCATTACAATGCAGTCAAAAGTAAAAAAAAATTATCTTCAGTATAGGTCTTTTCCTGCACATTATAGGGTACAAGCATTACATTTCTTTAAGGGCCCGATTCCGACTTAGGAAATGACATCTTTCTTACACACGTCTTTCCGACATACTTCTTGTGGAGTTTTTATTCACCAGGGTTTTCAGTACGTTTATCTTAAGCCATCCCTTTAAAATGTAGCTTTAAGTTAGACATTTAATGACAGACTCAATAGAATATATCAAGAGAACGGGTTCAGAATATTTGGGATCAATGTAAGAAAGCCATCTAAATATTAGCATTTTCGTCTCAGTTTCAGCACCAATTGGTAGAATTAAAAATACTCTGATTTTGTAGATTATTTAGCGTTAGAAAAGTCTTCATGAATCATAAAACAACAGGATAGAAATAGGAAACCGAGAAAGTTGGGGTACCCTATAATTAAGACATTCAAGAGTGCCCATCCCTGCAAGATAAAAGGCCGTACAATTGCAGCATTGTCTACATTTTACTGTGGAAAAGTTGATATGTTGATATGCTTCAGTTGGCTGCCATATGACTAGTTTAACATTTGTTTACAGCGATTATAAGGCAAACAAATATCTAATACAAGTGTCATTTACCCTTCACTTATCCAAACAGATTACTCAATTACCTAGTTCTTATCAAAAGCTCTTATCTAGTTGTAGATTACAGTGCATGGAGAATGGTGTTATTTATATCGGGAAAAATTTAGTCGATGCTTTTTCCACTTTAAACCTGTAGGTTTGCTAGACCTTTTTCATGGTTTCCTTGTGCGTAAAGGAGGTAGAATTATTAGGGAATGAACCTTTTACTGCAGTGGGCTAAATGAGGGTCAGAGTGATTCTAGGTAGTTTTTTCTTGCACCTTTTTCTGGGGACAGTAAAAGGCCACTCTAAAATGTGCAGTTTTGTCACACAACACAATGCCACAGATGTCTCAAGTTTTGAGGGAGCATGCAATTGGAATGCTGACTGCAGGAATGTCCACCAGAGCTGTTGCCAGATAATTGAATGTTCATTTCTCTATCACAAACCGCCACCAACGTCGTTTTAGAGAATTTGGCAGTACGTCCAACCTGCCTCACAATTGCAGGGCACGTGTAACCACACCAGCCCAGGACCTACACATCCGGGTTCTTCACTTGCAGGATCATCTGAGACCAGCCACACGGATAGCTGATGAAACTGATTAGTATTTCTGTCTGTAATACAGCCCTTTTGTGGGGAAAAACGTATTCTGATTGGCTGGGCCTGGTTCCCCAGTGGCTGGGCCTATGCCCTCCCAAGCCCACCCATGGCTGTACCCCTGCCCAATCATGTGAAATCCATAGATCAGGGCCTAATTCATTCATTTCAATTGTCTTACTTTATTATATGAACTGTAACTCAGTAAAATCTTTGAAATTGTTGCATGTTTGGTTTATATTTTTGTTCAGTATACTTTGAAGCAAAAGTATACACTTCACACAAGGGCTTACAAAGAATAAGGCACCTGTACCATGTCAGATATAGTTTAAATGTATTACATTTTAAGTTTGCATCCCAATATTGCACTTGATATACGCCACGGAAGACTGAAATAAAACAAAATGGTTTTAAATAGAAACATTGGATTTTCATCTTTAAAAAACAACAACTTTATTATGACAAATATTAAAACATTCCACACATGAGGCTAAAGAGGGCAATTTTGGTCATTGACTGGAGGAAAGGGCTACGTCAAGTGCAGAATAAGGTGGACACACCTCAGCCACACCTTCATTTTTTAGATATCCTCCCAAAATGAATAGCAGGTGAATAGCACACGCTATTCTCATGCTAAAGTTCAAGGTCAGAATACACATAGAGAGTAAAATGCATGACAAATAAATTACTTTCCATTTACTTGCGCTGAACTCTGGTTGGAATCGGGCCCTAAATGAAAACATTTCCACAAAGCAAACAGAGTGTGCACTGTACTGCATGTCAGAGACAATTCAATCACATTAAACGTCTTTACATATCTGTGAGCAACGGCATTTCCCTCTCAAGTGGATGTTTAGTCAACACAACAACATGTTTTACTCAGCAATACAGCATAATGACAACATTTTTGTAAATGGATTAAAAAAATAAAAACAGAAATACCTTATTTACATAAGTATTCAGACACTTTGCTATCAGATTCCAAATTGAGCTCAGGTGCATCCTGTTTCCATCCTGCATCCTGTGATCCTTGAGATGTCTGTACAACTTGATTGGAGTCCAACTGTGGTGAATTCAATTGATTGGACATGATTTGGAAAGGCACACACCTGTCTATATAAGGTCCCACAGTTGACAGTGCATGTCCGAGCAAAAACCAAGCCATGAGGTTGAAGGAATGGTCCGTAGAGCTCCGAGATTGCAATGTGTTGAGGCACAGATCTGGGGCAGGGTACCATTTTTTTTGCAGCATTGAAGATCCCCAATGACACACTGGCCCCCATGATTCTTAAATGAAAGAAGTTTGGAACCACCAAGACTCTTCCTCGACCTGTCCACCCGGCCAAACTGAGCAATTGGGGGAGTTTCCATACTATGCATTGTGCATGTAATATGAAAAATTATGCATCTTCAAGAGCGAATTTTCAAGCGTGAAAATCAACTCTGTAATTCTGCTCAGGACTACACGACAAGTCACCGGATAACGGACAAAGAAGGACAACAGTAGAAGACTTGTTGGAACCATTCCGGACAATCAGAGCCTTACAAGTGTGCCACAAAAGTCCAACCCCCTTTCCAAGGCTGCCCTGTTCACCGAGAGATCCATGGCGAACCCAGGCATTTCACGTACATACATTCATTTTTTACTCAAAGCGGGCAGCGGTTCGTGTGCAAAGTATTTGGTTACTGTAGGGGAAAGTTGTTTCTGAATGTACCAATGTTAAGTGTCTCTGTCCCTCTCTCTCTCCATCTCCAGCTCTTCTTTAACAAAGCAGCCATGTTGTTGTCATTCCGCTAGGGACATGTTTTCAGTATATTAAGTCTCCAGTCAATAACCGGTGCAGACTGTCACACCCTGATCTGTTTCACCTGTCTTTGTGATTGTCTCCACCCCCCTGTGTATTTATACCTGTGTTTGCCTCCATTATCCTCTGTGTATTTATACCTGTGTTCTGTTTGCCTGTTGCCAGTTTGTCTTGTTTGTCAAGCCAACCAGCGTTTTTGTGTCAGCTCCTGCTTTTCCCCGGTTTCTCTTTTCTAGTCCTCCTGGTTTTTGACCCTTGCATGTCCTGATTCAGTACCAACCCGCCTGACCACTCTGCCTGACCCTAAGCCTGCCTGCCGTCCTGTACCTTTGCCCCACCTCTGAATTACCGACCTCTGCCTGACCTGACCCTGAGCCTTCCTGTCGTCCTGTACCTTTGCCCCTGTTGCTGTAATAAACATTCTTACTTTAACATGGTCTGCATCTGGGTCTTACCTTGATATCTGATACAGAGTGTGTATGATTTTCCTGTGTTCCCATTTAATTAGCTAGTAAATAAATAATTAAACCAATTTCTGTAGTACTGAATCATAAGTAAGGCTCAGGTTTTTGCAGATGCAATGAGGTTACGACTGTTCAGAATGATGATATAATACGAGGTTATGATTAATAAGTTGACTGTTTATAGATGTGATAGGTAAAGACCTTTTAGAGTTTAATTCGGAAGATGGTAACTCTTTAAAGAACCGCTCTCGTGGTGCCCCAGATCCTAATGAGTTAATTGTTACAAGATGAATTTAATCGGGTAACAATCAAACTGAAATGAAATAAATAAGTCTTCAGATTAATGTTAAAGTCAAGTCACGACAACAGTTATCACTCCCTGCCATCTGTCTTCACATTAAGAGGTTTATCACTGATATTTCATTGCCTGCCAATGCTAGATAGGAACAGATTTCATCGATGAGTACAATTTATTTGCTTCCTGAAACAAGCGAGTTGGTGATTATGTATGAAATCAGAGTGATAATGAGAAATGACACCTGCACTAACAATATGCTCTAAGCAGAGCAGTATATGTTATTACATTTGATTGAGATATTAACACCAGAACTTCTCAAACAAAGACATCTGAAATTGTGTTCACAGGCATAGAAATATGTGTTGTACTTGGAGTGTTGCAATATTAGTCCCTTGTCAAGTAAACGGGACCTCATATGACTTTGAAGCCTTGGCGAGAGAGCCTGCAGCAGAACACTCCATTCTGAAATGGCATTTGGTACTATTACACAAGACTTGCAACTTTTTCCACTGACTATCAACATCTATAAATAAAAAACAATGTCCAAATCTCCTAACAGATACCATTTTCAGAAGGATGTGTTTTGGGGGGAGTGAATTTGCTACTTCTCTTTTCTGTGCACAGTATTTACTCTGAATGCATTATGGATGGGTAGGCTTACTTATCCATGAATCTCTGGGGTCACTTTAACAACATTGCCTTTCAACAACTGAATGCTCTCTCTGCTCTCTCTCTCTCTCTCTCTCTCTCTCTCTCTCTCTCTCTCTCTCTCTCTCTCTCTCTCTCTCTCTCTCTCTCTCTCTCTCTCTCTCTCTCTCTCTCTCTCTCTCTCTCTCTCTCTCTCTCTCTCTCTCTCTCTCTCTCTCTCTCTCTCTCTCTCTCTCTCTCTCTCTCTCTCTCTCATATTTATATATATATACGGATCACTCACATGTGAGTGGCTGATGTTCATGTGTTGGGCTGTCCTGCACAATAATAGATGGTAAACACACTCTCTCTCTTATTAAAACGATCTCATCCCCTGGTTAGGGCTTCCATTCATTGGGGAGCTCTTAAAAGTAATTACAGTTTCTTACATTATTCATCATAGGTGTTATTAACTCTGTTTTCATGTCGGTGCGTTAGTTGTGTTTTGTTCATTGTTTCTTTTATTTATTAAAACACTCACTCCCTGAACTTGCTTCCCGACTCTCAGCGCACTCGTTACACACCTGGAAGTTTAGCTACCTCAACGGTCACACCCTTTATGCACAACTCAATTCTTAGAAGCAAATACAATTGTTTTATATGTATTTAATACCTGTTTATTATTAATCACCTGTTACTGATCGTAACTCCTTATTTCAGTGAGCTCACTGGCTTTGGGTGCTGACATGTAGTGTGGAATCATCCGCATGCATAGTCATTCTAGCTTTGTGTAAGACTGGTGGCAAATCATGTAAAAATAGAGAAGAGTAATGGCCCAAGGCAAGTGCCTTGAGGGACACCACACTGTACATATCTGATGTTAGAGAAGCTTCCATTGAAGAACAATCTCTGGGTTCTATTGGATAAATAACTTTCCAACCATGTGATGGCAGGTGATGTAAAGCCATAGCAAGTGAGTTTCTTCAATAACATCAAAGGCTGCACTGAAATCTAACAATACAGCTCCAACTATCATCTTATTATCCATTTATTTTAACCAATCATCTGTCATCTGAGTCAGTGCACTACCATGTGTGCCCTTCTTGAGTGCATTGCCACGCATTACTCCAATACTGTCATGAAGTTTGCTTACGACACAACGGTGGTAGACCTGATCACTAATGACGATGAGACAATCAATAGGGAGGAGGTCAAAGACCTGGCAGTGTGGTGCCAGGCAACAACCTCTCCCTCAAAGTCAGCAAGACAAAGGAGCTGATCGTGGACTACAGGAAACGGAGGGCAGATCACGACCCCGTTCACATCGACTGAGCAGTCGAGAGCTTCAAGTTCATCGATGTCCACATCACTACAAGGAGGGGGAGGAAAAACAATCAGTGGCAGCTAATAGGCCGGTGACGACGACCGCCGAGCTCCACCCGCCCGGGAAGGGGAAACACCCTCGGTCGGACTCGTGACAGAACAGGTGTAGACTAACAGTGAAATGTTTACTTACAGGCCCTTCCCAACAATGCAGGCCCTTCCCAACAATGTAATTATAACACGAGGAATGAATACACAATGAGTAATGATAACTTGGCTATATACAGTACATGGGGTATCAGTACCGAGTCGATGTGTAAGGGAACGAGGTAATTGAGGTAGATATGTACATATACAGTAGTCTCTCTCCCTCTTGTTCTCTACATCCATCTTTGCTGCTCTCTCCGTCACCCTCTCTCTTGTCCATTGATTTATTTATGTATTTTACTATAATCGTCATTATCCGACATCAATGGTGACAGCTAGTCATACTGGGGTCCGACACAACGAAAAAGACACGACAGACAAAAGTGTGACGAGTGTGCAAAGCTCTCATCAAGGCAAAGAGCAGCTACTTTGAAGAGCATTTGTACATTACTACATGATTCCATATGTGTTATTTTATAGTTGTGATGTCTTCACTATTATTCTACAATGTAGAAAATAGTAAAAATAAAGAAAAACTCTGTAATGAGTAGGTGTGTCCAAAATGTTGACTGGTACTGTAGGTAGTGACAAAGTGGCAAGGCAACAGGACAGATATATGTACATTTTACCACATTGACTTGGTTTCGGTACTCCTTGTATATAGTCTCGTTATTGTTATTTTATTGAGTTACTATTTCCTTTGTGAATTATTTGCACTTTTTTCGTACATTTTAACTCTGCATTTTTGGAAAAGGGCTTGTAAGTAAGCATTTCACTGTACAGGCTACATCTGCTGTATACGGTGCTTGTGGCAAATACATTTTGATGTATGAATGCTGAAAGTCCACAGTTAACTTGCACTCTAGAAATTTGCATTGTATTTGGTCAAACACAATTATCTTCATCAGTTTTCTAAGAACAGGCAGCAAACTGATCGGCGGCTGTTAGAGCCAGCAAATAATGCTTGACTATTTTTAGGCAGTAGAATTACTTTTACTTCCTTCCACACATGTGGACAAACACACTCATTTAGGTTTTGGTTAAAGATATGCTACTATTCTTAAAAGTTTCCCATCAAGATTGTCTATACCTTGATGAGAGTGTGGATGTGAATGACATTCCATGTCTGGCAGGTGTTGCAAGATACTGTGACTCAGAGCAAGTACATGAGGACCTGCTTTGTCTATAACCCATGCATGGTACTACTGAAGAGGAACATGTAGCAAAAGCCTTCACTGATCATTTTGAAGAGAGGGTGTCGATATTAAAAACATATTCTCTATGACAACTGATGGTGTCCATGCTATGGTGGGGAAACATAAAGGATTTGCAAAGTTTATTGCAGACAAGATTGGCCACCCCGTGGTTAAATTTCACTGATTCATTCACCAAGAGAATCTGTGTCCCAAGATTTCAAATTCCAATACTGTAGTTAAAATAGTGAATTTCCTTGCTGCTCGCTCGTCTTTGACACACAGACAGTTTCGGTCACTGCTGGAAAAGATGGAACAAATTCACAAAGACTTGCCTCTCCACTGCAGCGCCAGGTGGTTAAGTGGAGGGAAGGTTCTGGAACGGTTTGTGAAGTGTTTGGATACGGTTAAAACCTGTCTGTCTGAATAGGGCCAAAACTACCCAGAGCTTGAGGAGGAGGAATGGCTTGTAAAACTGATGTTTCTCACTGACATAACAGGTCACCTCAATGAGCTCAAGGGTGCAAGCCAATCGTTGCCAAGCTAGACATCTACTTGCGGGATATTCAAAGTGGAAAGTTCCGCTACTTCAGGTAACTCGAGGGGCTGTCAACGCGACGCACCATCAGTACTGACATTATCGGAGTGTACCGAGGACTTTGAAATGCAGCAGATCAAGCTTAAGGCATCCTCCCTTTGGTCATCAAAATTCACGGAGCTGTGCAAAGAACTGGAAGGGACTGAGAAAGATCAAGGGTCCTTCCTTATTCACTGTTGGAAGTGAATTTTGAATGAAATTTGACAGTCTGAAGGTTGCATGTGCAATGCCTTCAGCATTTGGATCCACGTATCTATGTGAAAGGAACTTTTACAAATGAAGTCAATCCTGAGCCCCCCTCGCAGGCGGCTGACAACGGACCACTCAGAGGCCTGTGTGCAGCTCAAAGTTTCCAAATATAGTCCAGATAGTACGCGGCTTAGCGATGGAAAGCAGGGACAAGGATCACACTAAATAGAAAAGATGTGATTTTCAATACCAAATTACAGTGGGGCAAAAAAGTATTTAGTCAGCCACCAATTGTGCAAGTTCTCCCACTTAAAAAGATGAGAGAGGCCTGTAATTTTCATCATAGGTACACTTCAACTATGACAGACAAAATGAGAAAAAAATCCAGAAAATCACATTGTATGATTTTTTATGAATTTATTTGCAAATTATGGTGGAAAATAAGTATTTGGTCAATAACATAAGTTTATCTCAATACTTTGTTATATACCCTTTGTTGGCAATGACAGAGCTCAAACGTTTTCTGTATGTCTTCACAAGGTTTTCACACACTGTTGCTGGTATTTTGGCCCATTCCTCCATGCAGATCTCCTCTAGAGCAGTGATGTTTTGGGGCTGTTACTGGGCAACACGGACTTTCAACTCCCTCCAAAGATTTTCTATGGGGTTGAGATCTGGAGACTGGCTATGCCACTCCAGGACCTTGAATTGCTTCTTACGAAGCCACTCCTTCGTTGCCCGGGCGGTGTGTTTGGGAGCATTGTCATGCTGAAAGACCCAGCCACGTTTCATCTTCAATGCCCTTGCTGATGGAAGGAGGTTTTCGCTCAAAATCTCACGATACATGGCCCCATTCATTCTTTCCTTTACACGGATCAGTCGTCCTGGTCCCTTTGCAGAAAAACAGCCCCAAAGCATGATGTTTCCACCCCCATGCTTTACAGTAGGTATGGTATTCTTTGGATGCAACTCAGCGTTATTTGTCCTCCAAAAAACACTGAGCTAGCCTGAAACGCCTGCATTTTTTAACTGCCTTACACTAGAAAGCAAAAAAGAGACCATGTTTGTGTGAAGCTTTATTAACTCAATTGTTATTATAACTTTTCGTCACGAGAGGGTTTTGTACTCTGTGAAAGATGGGGGTTATTCCATGACGCCGATGTAAATTTCTGTACTCACAGGGGCGTGACCACTGACTAGTTAAACTTTATATGAAAATCCATACTCTCATTTAGAACGTCACATTTCATCTTTTCACAAATAGTTTCATATGTAATCATATACGTTTCACAACATTTAGATGTAAACCCCCTAATTGAGACGTGGACACAAGCAAAGGCACAGTAATGTGTGTTTCCTATCCTTCATGAGATCACCAAATGAGACAAACTCGACATGACTTTCCCTGAAGTGTCGACGGACCACTCCCACATTCTCAAAAATATAAATATTGTTTAATTATTCAAAATGTTGATGTCCAAGTCTCTCTCTGTGTTACAGTTCACATTCCAATCTCAAACACTACAGAGCATAGATACAGCATATTTTAGGACCTCCATAAAACAGTGGCCTTCCAGCTCTCCCCCTCTACAAGAGAGAGCACGCTGTGGAGCGGACCCACTGTAACCTGATCCTTCAGATCAGGAGAGTTATGACAATGGACACACAGGCTTTGTTTAATGCCAGTGGCAGGTCATTGGTAAAAAGCCCTGAGACACACCACACTTTACATGTTTAACATGAGAGAAGCTTCAATTGGAGAAAACCCTCTGTGTTCTATTATAAAAAATAGCTCAAAATTACAATTACATTGTTTCTCCAACAGGTTATGGTCAATAGAATCCATGACATCTAACAGTGCCGCTCCCACAGTCATTCGTGTCAGTGCAGTACATGTTGAGTGTCCTTCTCTATATACATGCTGAAAGTTTGTTGTTCATTTGTTTACAGAGAAATAGCATTGTATTTGATGGAACACTATTTTCTTCAACCGTTTGCTAAGAGCTGGCAGCAAGCTGATAGGTCGACTGTTAGAGCCAATAATGCCCGCTTTACCATTCTTGGGTAGCGGAATGCCTTTGACTTCCCTCCAGGCCTGAGGAAAAACACTTTCCTCTAGGCTCAGATAAAAACATATGACAGATAGGAGTGGCTGTAGAGTCAGATACCATCCTCAGTAGCTTTCCAACTAAGTTGTCAATGCCAGCAGGTTTGTCATTATTGATGGATAACAATAATGTTTCCACTTCTCCCATACTAACTTGACAAAATTCTTTCATAATGAATCTTTTTTTTTAAATAATGAATACAATGGCTCACTGATCGCTGTGGGTCAATTTCCTGCCTCAGTTTCCCTACTTTGCCAATGAAGTAATTATAAAAATAATTGGCAAAATCAATAGTTTTGTGATGAAAAATCCATCTGATTCGATGAAAGATTGAGTTGAATTTCTCTTTCTGCCCATAATTTCATTTAAAGTGCTACTAAGCTTTTTTTCCCCATCATTCTTTATATCATTGATCTTGGCTTCATAATACAGTTTATTTTTCTTTTTTCTCAATTTGCTGTACGTCAGCCAGTCAGATGTGCAGCTAGACTTACGGTATGAGCCACTCCTTTTGCCCAATCTCTTTCAACTGTACAGTTTTGGGCCTCAACTAATGTCTCCTAGTGAAGAAGACATCAATTATATTGCTCGTCCTTAGGTTGGTTCAGATTGTTGCTCAGGAGCTAGCTGGTACAGAGGCTGATTTTGTGTGTGTGTGTTACGGTGGAAGGAGAGGGCATAGACAATATGTGGGTGGAGAAAGAGTATAGTGTAAGGGCTGTCATAGAAGGTGTGTTGGTAAATATACAGGGTAGATGCAGCGCTGGTAGGATGGTGAACAGTAGCAGCTTAGCAGTTAGCAGGGTTTATTACCTGCCACAGGGCCTGCGGAGGCCGGGGTGGTAATATGTCAGCAGCACTGGTGCCATGACATTAACAGGACACCCCCGCTGTACTCCTGCAAGGCCCAGTCCTGACCACACACAACACACAACAGAACACACAATCCTACAACACTAAACACATAGTAGAACACAAAACTAGAACATACTGTACAGTCCTGCAGAAAACTCACAACACAGCGGAACACAAGTTGTAGAGTCCCTCTACTACAACAACAGCAGCAAATACACAAACAGAAGCATCTCTAGTCACTACATACAGTATGTACAATACAACAGCCTTTATGTTCATGTGTTTACATCCATTACCATTGCATGTTTAAATGAATCAATTGCTGGCAGCCATGAATTCCTAAGAGAAGATCATGTGGTTTGTACTTGTCTCTCACATTATGCATATTTTCTCTGTAATATTACAACTCAACCAGCCATACCTCTTAAGAGGCCAATCTGCTCTATGTCATATTCCCACTGTGTTGTGAGTAAATTCATTAACCCACTGACTTCCCCTCTGTCTCTACTGTATCTCATACTTGTTGATATCCCTCTATATTGTTTCCTCCTCCAGAGTCTCATAACCAGTCAAGCAGGGAAAATCCTCCTCCTCCATGCCCTCTCAAGCCCTGGAGTCCTCAGGGCCAATTCTTCCTAGCCACTCAAAGCTTAAGCACATGAAAGGCCGCCCAGGGAGCAGAATACTAACATATTGCTACAGACAACTTATGTCAAGCCAATGTGCTCGTTTGTCAATCTGGGCAGTAAGTTGTGTCACCGGGACAAGCGATGTGTGTTTTCCACTTCCCCACAAGACTGACTGATCCCAGGGAAGCTTTTATTGACCGGTGCACTTCATGCTGTTCAAATGTTCTTGCTGGAGAGATGTTTTGAGAAAAAACAGCGGGCAGTTGTTGACTTCAGCTCTGATGGCAGTTATTACCTGAGTCGGCTCTACGGGGTGGCAAAGCCGGACATCGACCCCCCCATGATTTGAGGAGGGGGAGGGAGGGGGGATGTGATAATGCCATACGTAGTAGTTACATTTTAAAGAATGCATTCTGATTGGGCATTCATTACCTTATTTAGATAGAGGTCATGAAAGAGACAAGGGAGAGAGAAAGAGACACAGCTGCATGTAAGGTTTCCCGTTTCCAAGCTATACAGAGGGTGCTCTGGAAAACAAACAGCAGAGACCTGAGGATACCGTCCAACCTGGAACTGAGTGAGTAGTGTTTTGTCTGATGCTATTTTGAAAGCCAAGAAGAAGAAGAAAAATGAAAAATAAAGTACATTACAATGATATATTTGACTTTGTGGGGACTTAATGCTGAGTAAAGCATAGGACAGACCAGATACAACTTCAATTTGCACTGAGGTGTGAAGTGAGAGGTGTTGAGGCCTCACCAAAATCCAGAGGCCTTTGAAACCCTCTGGCAGAACGACAGATTTGTACCTTGTCAGCTCTGGGATTCGAACTTGCAACCTTTCGGTTACTAGTCCAATGCTCTAACCACTAGGCTACCCTGCTGCCCCATGTTTGTTCCCACACTTGGGACTCTGACTCTCTATTGGTTACACAGACTTTTGGCCTCCCATCCTATTCTAACCACCTCTCACCGGCTTTGTATTCATGTTACCTGATGAAATTGCTGTACAATATGATCTTGTTGGCATCTAATGAACATTCAAACGTCATAAATCAACATTGCAGAGCTCTCCCTGTACTCTGCCGTGCCTTCATTGTATTACTGCTGATGATATTTGGAAATGTACATGTGCACCCTGGCCCATGTACTGTTGCTAGCCCCAATTCTGACTTGTGCTCTGATATCTGCTTCACTGATTTCTGCTCTCGTAAAAGCCTGGGTTTTCTGCACATTAACACTAGAAGTGTATTACCTAAAATGGATCAATTGAAAGTATGGGTTCACAGATCCAATCCAGATGTGTTGGTCATTACTGAGACGTAGGTACTGATGTTAACCTTCCTGGTTATAACCTTTTTCAGCAAGACAGATCTTCCAAAGGTGGGGGATTGGCAATCTTTACCAAGGATCACCTTCAATGCTAGGTTGTTTTAAGCATTCAACTATCAAATCGGTCTTTGTTGACTGTTTCTGGGTGCTATCGTCCGCCATCAGCATGTACCCTACCTGCCCTAGGCTCTCTCCTGTCCCCTTACACTAAGTCTGGATTTGTCCTGCTAGTTGACCTAAACTGGGATATGCTAAACTGGGATATGCTTAAACCACCTGACTAAGTCCTAAAGCAATGGGACTCCCTACATCCTTCTCATTATTACCAATCCCACAAGGTGTGACTCCAAACACACAGAAAAGGCTACTCTCCTCGATGTTATCCTCACAAATAATCCTGATAGATACCAGTCTGGTGTTTTCTGTAATGACCTTAGTGATCACTATTTTACAGCCTGCATTCGTAATGGCTGCTTAGTGAAATTACCTGTCCTGATTTGTCGTAGATGCTTGCTAAAAAACTTTCATGAGCAAGCCTTAATTCATTAACTGCCCTCTGTAAAATGGTATAAAATCAGATGAATCCCTTCTGTCAAAGATGCTTGGACCTCCTTTTTTATATTTTCAGTGGTATTGTTAACGAACACGGCCCCATAAAGAACATGAGAAATAAAAACAGGTTCAGCCGCTGGTTCGATGTGATCTCAAGAATTGCATATGACGAAAGGCTCAGCACACGCAGATTCAGGCTGACTGGCTCTCGTTTAGGCAAATGAGAAATAAGTGCACTCAGGCTATCCAAAAGGTCAACAACGTTAGTTACTTTAAGGAGCAGTTCTCTCTCTCTGTGGGTCTAACGGTGAAAGACCTGGAGAATAAACCCTCCTCCTTACAGCTGCCCTAGTCCCTTAATGTTGATGATGTGGTTGCTACTGACAAGAAGCACATGGCTAAGCTCTTTAATCACCCCTTCATTAAGTCAGGATTCCTATTTGACTCAGCCATGCCTCCTTGCCCGTCCAACATTTCTTCATCTCCCGCCACTCCTAACGTGATTCGCCTTGATGCTCCTCCCTATTTCTCCCCTACCCCCCTACACAGTTTCTCCCTGCAGGCGGAGTCTGACGTGCTAAAGGAGCTCCGTAAACTTGACCCCCAAAAAACATCTGTGTCAGATGGTTTAGACCCTTTCTTCTTTAAGGTTTCTGCTCCTATCCTCGCCAAACCTATCTCTGACCCCCTGTCTCTCCTCTCTGGGGAGGTTCCCATTGCTTGGAAGGCAGCCACAGTTCATCCTTTATTTAAAGGCGGAGATCAAGCTGATCCTAACTGTTATAGGCCTATTTCTATTTTGCCAAGTTTATTAAAATTGTTGGCAAAACTTGCCAATAATCAACTGGCTTTCTTAATGTCTATACTATTCTATCTGGTATGCAATCTGTTTTCCACTCAGGTTATGAATGTGTCACTGCAACATTCAAGGTCCTCAATGATGTCACCATTGCCCTTGATTCTAAGCAATGTTGTGCTGCTATTTGTATTGACTTTGCCAAAGCTTTTGTTAAGATAGACCATTGCATTCTTGTGGGCAGGCTAATGATTATTGGTGTCTCTGAAGAGTCTTTGGCCTGGTTTGCTAACTACCTCTCTCAAAGAGTGCAGTGTATAAAGTCAGAAAATCTGCTGTCACAGCCACTGCCTGTTACCAAGGGAGTACCCCAAGGCTCAATCCTAGGCCACACACTTCTCGATTTACATCGACAACATAGCTCAGGCAGTAGGAAGCTCTCTCATCCATGTATATGCAGATGATACAGTCTTATACTCAACTGACCCCTCTCCAGATTTTGCGTTACACACTCTACAACAAAGCTTTCTTAATGTCCAACAAGCTTTCTCTGCCCTTAACCTTGTTCTGAACACCTCCAAAACAAAGGTAATGTGGTTTGGTAAGAAGAATGCCCCTCTCCCCACAGGTATGATTACTACCTCTGAGGGATTAGAGCTTTTGGTAGTCACCTCATACAAGTACTTGGGAGTATGGCTAGATGGTACACTGTCCTTCTCTCAGCACATATCAAAGTTGAAGGCTAAAGTTAAATCTAGACTTGGTTTGCTCTATCGTAATCGCTCCTCTTCATCCCAGCTTCCAAACTAACTCTGATTCAGATTACCATCCTAACCATGCCAGATTAGGGAGACATACTTTATAGATTGGCAGGTTAGGGTGCTCTCAAGCGGCTAGATGTTCTTTACCATTTGACCATTAGATTTGCCACCAATGCTCCTTATATGACACATCACTGCACTCTATAATCCTCTGTAAACTGGTCAACTCTATATACCCGTTGCAAGACACACTGGTTGATGCTTATTTATAAAGCCCTCTTAGGCCTCACTCCCCCCAATCTGATATATCTACAGCAGCCCTCATCCTCCACATAAAACCCTCGATCTGCCAGTCACATTCTGTTAAAGGTCCCCAAAGCACACACATCCCTGGGTCGCTCGTCTTTTCAGTTCGCTGCAGCTAGCGACTGGAATGAGCTACAACAAACACTCAAACGGGTCAGTTTTATCTCAATCTCTTCATTCAAAGACTCAATCATGGACAGTCTTACTGACAGTTGTGTCTGCTTTGCGTGATGTATTGTTGTCTCTACCCTTTGTGGTGTTGTCTTGCCCAATAATGTTTGTACCATATTTTGTGCTGCTACCATGTTGTGCTGCTGCCATGTCGTGTTGCTACCATGTTGTTGTCATGTTGTGTTGCTACCATCCTGTTTTGTCATGTGTTGCTGCATTGTTGTTGTCTTAGGTCTCACTTTACGTAGTGTTGTGTTGTCTCTCTTGTCATGATGTGTGTTTTGTCGTATTTAAAAATATAAAAAATCCCATCCCCGCAGGAGGCCTTTTTGCCTTTTGGTAGGCCGTCATTGTAAATAAGAATTTGTTCTTAACTTACTTGCCTAGTTAAATAAGGGTTGAATAAAAAATAAAATAAATATTTATTTATGAAGCTCATTGGATCCCACCCAGGACGGGGTCAAATGTAATGGGTTTTTTTGTCACAGAGAGGGAAAGAAGTTGTTTACCTTACCAGAGAGCTACAGCTAATAATAGACTAGCTAGTAGCTACTAGATCTGTTACGTTTTAGTAGTGGTGCGCTGAATAATTATAGCCGACTAATCAGCATGGATATCCGAAAATGGCTGGGCACTGCCAAACAACTGAGGACCACCATGTCGACTGCGATGCTGAGCTCACCGGGCAGCCTGCTGACCTGACCACCGAGGTTGAGGAGCTTAGCAGCAAATGTAATACTTGCCCATCCCCCACACTGCCTGCTGACCAACAGCAGGAGGGTAGCATCACAGTACCTGTACCTCCGTTACCCCAGCCCCTACAACCTGACGACCTGTTGGATCTAACCAAAACAGAACCAGTGGAAGCTGAGTTTTTTTATTCTTGCAAAGTGAAATCGCAACCACAGCCAGCAACAACAAATGGACCCCACTCAGTGTTCTTCAAAGATACGGCGGGCCTTTGCAAGCAATGCCAGCTGTGCTGTTGGCACTGAAACATGAATTTGGATTAACATTTGGGACATCTACAGCAATGTGCAAAAAATTCCTTCTCCGCTCTGAAGAACGTATTCATTGAACACAGACACAGCCTGTTATATCAATGAAAAGCCCAGTTTGTCCAGTTGGCAATTGAGAAAGACCTGACAAGTAAATTTTGCCAGGAAGGCCAATGAATTCAAACTTCTCATGAGGTTTAACACAGAATGGAGTAGGCTGCAACTCGTCTAAATGGTAAACTACAACCTTTATGTCCCTGGCCATCATGCCAGAATTATTCATGAATAGTTTTTCCCTCATGTAAGCCTACTGGTTGTTTGCCATATTTTTTTACATTTAATGTACAGTTTAGCCCTTTGCTTTTGACTTCAATGCATATTTTAGAATTATCTGTGATTAATGTCATTGCTTGCTTTTGCGGGTCTTAATTGCTATTGATAGATATACAACTTTGCGTTATTTGACGGGTATTGGAACAATGTTGCCGATTGGTTTTGCTCTGAGGTGACGCTGAAACTTGAAGTGCATCTTACGTTATCCTTTCATCAGGCTGACTGGCAGCCTTCTGTCCATTGTCTTGAATTTCAGATAGAACATTTTAAAAAACTTGTGCCTTTGCTTGCAGGAGCAATATCATGTGTAGCCTACGAAAGCAAGTAGGCAAATGTTCACTCTGTTTTCATTCATTTCCATTACACAGTCATTGTATGATAGGCTACTGTAAAAGGGATGTCAATACGATGAAAATGACACAGCCTACTTGTTCGCCCCCTCCCTGCTCTCTTGCTATAGCGTGTGTGTGTTGCTCTCAGAATAGGCATTTACTTTTATTCACGGCAGATTAAAATGAGCTACTGCCATGTAGGACATTTCACATCAGCTATGACTATAGAATATTCACTTAGTTTGATTAGGTTTTCTGAAATTCTTGGATTGTTACGCTTATTACGTAATGTCACAAATTCAACAGAAATGTAGCCTATAGTTTAAATTATTGAAGTCTAAGCTATGAAGCCTGTAAGAGTTTTTGATAAGCTAGTGATGCTCATCCTGTCGAGCTGAAATGTGAGTGTTTGTATGCGCTTTATATATTATATGTAGGCCTACTGCAGCTAGTGCTGCATTTCAGATACACATGTTGTAGTGGGCCCCATAGCTTTCTCCTGTTATCATATAAATCAATGTTTGTCGATGTGCACGGCTACATTTCAGATACATGTTTGTACATGTTTGTACATTTGAATAGTGGCAGGACCAACCTACCTTGTGTTATTAAGGCTCTAAAGCAATACTAGTTGTGCCCCCCCGTGGATTTAAAATGGCCCCTCAGGCATGTCATCCTGGAGCCGGGACTGGTTATTACCCAGGGACCGTTGTAGCAGATGGAACAGTGGGCTTCCTGGAGAGGCTCCAGTCTACTGCTCATCCAACACAGTCCCAATGTTTCCCAGTGTCTTTAAACCAAAGCTATGTCTTACTATATAAAGAATATTATAGGAAACATATTATTAAATATGAAGAGTTTAAGGGACTGTCCTATTCAGGCATGTTCATATCTAGGCCAATAGAAACGTACTTTCTCCTCATAGCAGTTGTGGCTTGCGACTCCCTCTCCCTGGTATTTTACCAGGCTGAACAGGAGGATAAATTAGACTTAGATCTGAAGCTCTCACTTCACATTGGCTCGTCATGCACAGAAATATGCTTGGCCTGTTAAAATATGAACGTAGTTCTAAGAAGCCCGTTCAAGCTAAGGTCCACCGATCAATGTGCTAATGCCTTCACATGACATGGAACCCTGTATTAAGTTGGACTACCCTCTCACCAAACACTACTACAGTACTGTAGTACAATGTACATTGTTGTATTCAACATGGGGATACATGCGGAGGGGGCGGCTATAAACTAATCCTGAAAGGAATTTGTCAGAAAGGGAAAGGAGAGGTGTTTTTAAAATCAAAGCATAATTATTGGTTTATGGGATTAGGTCGTTGAAGGCTGCTGAGGGGAGGACGGCTCATAATAATGGCTGGAACGGAGCCAATGGAATGGTACACATGGAAGCCATGTGTTGGATGTATTTGATACCATTCCACCTATTCTGCTCCAGCCATTACCATGTAGCATCAGGTGTTATTCAAATGAAAATGAATGAGGAGGAAATGGCCTAATGTCAACAGTTTGCTTTATTTCTCATCATAGTATTCCCTCTAAAACTAAATTTCATGACATATAATCAGGGGGAGAATTACATAAAACTTTGGGGTGGGTCTCTAAATAATGCTTATTTAACCATTCTCCTATTTGTTTAAAATGCAGTGGTAAATATGTTTTACAGTAGTAAATATGAAAATAAAAGCTTCCAAATTAAATTAACACCCCCATCTCTCTGTCATTGTCACGGCTTCTGCCGAAGTCGATGCCTCCTCTTGTTCGGGCAGTGCTCGTCGGTCGACGTCACCGGTCTTCTAGCCATCATTGATCCATTTTTCATTTTCCATTGGTTTTGTCTTGTCTTCCTACACACCTTGTTTCAATCCCATTCATTACCTGTTGTGTATTTAACCTGCTGTTTCCCCTCATGTCCTTGTCAGAGATTGTTTGTTTTCATGTTCGTGAAGGTCGTATTGGTGCGCGATGGGTCCTCGTACGCACTTTGCTTTTATTATGTACTATGGTTTTGGAGCTGTGTTGTTAAGTTACTAAACTACTCCATTGATCCATTGATATAGTTCAATTCTCCTGCGCCTGACTTCCCTGCCACCTACAGTGGGGCAAAAAAGTATTTAGTCAGCCACCAATTATGCAAGTTCTCCCACTTAAAAAGACGAGAGAGGCCTGTAATTTACATCATAGGTACACTTCAACTATGACAGACCAAATGAGAAAAGAAAATACAGAAAAGTCTTCACAAGGTTTTCACACACTGTTGCTGGTATTTTGGCCCATTCCTCCATGCAGATCTCCTCTAGAACAGTGATGTTTTGGGGCTGTAGCTGGGCAACACAGACTTTCAACTCCCTCCAAAGATTTTCTATGGGGTTGAGATCTGGAGACTGGCTATGCCACTCCAGGACCTTGAAATGCTTCTTACGAAGCCACTCCTTCGTTGCCCGGGCGGTGTGTTTGGGATCATTGTCATGCTGAAAGACCCAGCCACGTTTCATCTTCAATGCGCTTGCTGATGGTAGGCTTTGTTACTTTGATCCCAGCTCTCTGCAGGTCATTCACTAGGTCCCCCCGTGTGGTTCTGGGATTTTTGCTCACCGTTCTTGTGATAATTTTCTTGCGTGGAGCCCCAGATCGAGGGAGATTATCAGTGGTCTTGTATGTCTTCCATTTCCTAATAATTGCTTCCACAGTTGATTTCTTCAAACCAAGCTGCTTACCTATTGCAGACTCAGTCTTCCCAGCCTGGTGCAGGTCTACAATTTTGTTTCTGGTGTCCTTTGACAGCTCTTTGGTCTTGGCCATAGTGGAGTTTGGAGTGTGACTGTTTGAGGTTGTGGACAGGTGTCTTTTATACTGATAAAGTTGGCAGGTGCCATTAATACAGGTAACGAGTAAAACAGAGGAGCCTCTTAAAGAAGAAGTTACAGGTCTGTGAGAGCCACAAATCTAGCTTGTTTGTAGGTGACCAAATACTTATTTTCCACCATAATTTGCAAATAAATTCATTAAAAATCCTACAATGTGATTTTCTGGATTTTTTTTCTCATTTTGTCTGTCATAGTTGAAGTCTACCTATGATGAAAATTACAGGCCTCTCACATTTTTATAAGTGGGAGAACTTGCACAATTGGTGGCTGACTAAATACATTTTCCCCCACTGTGTCACTAATTGCCTATTAAGCCTCATATTACTCCTTTGTAAGTTTGTACTTCCAAAACACACTCCTCTTGCTGTGTGTTTTCTCTGCACCGAGGTGTGGTAGCTATCCATGGCCTTGATTAGCTTGTTTTCTGTTTTCAATTGAGAAAGCACAAAAATAGACATCTCTAATATTTGGCAATGCCTTCATTGTCTGTTTCTGAATGTGATTGTTTGATCGCATGATATAACTGCTAACCTTGTGATATCTTCAGCAACTTTATCTGAAGCCTGCGTATGTTCTTGTGTATAAATTTGCCTCGGCTGAGAGGGTAGGCAACCGGCAGTGGTGTAGGCCTAGTGGAGAGTAAACGCAAGGAAATACAGTTTACTGACCTTTTTCAGAAGAATGCATTAAAATGCATTAAAAGTAAGGAGAGAGTTACTTGTTTCACCGCAACCGGCAGGGTTTACCCACCTATCTTTTACCAGTTCCAGTTTTTTACTAACTACCAGTAGGCCTATTTAAAGTTCTCTTTGTAGCCTCGTCTAGTAAATTGACCATGTGTGTTTAGATGACCATCCCATTTTCCCAAAACAGCTTCATAGACATTTCATGTGTCCTGACATTTCAGGCTATAAAAAAATATATAAATTTGTCAGCAAGAAGCATCAATTAATTAATGTAGGCCTAATCAATGACCATAGCTGAATGTCATGAGGAACACTTCTTGGTGCTCTGTAACAGATGTCTATTTCCATTCATCAAATGGCACAAGTAGACAGTTTGGACAGGTACACAGGTAACCTACTTTTTGAAGTGATTTGTTTGATAATCAGATGAAAACATCATGACTGGTTGTGTTCATGCCACATTAAAAAGGTCATTCATTTTGACTGTTAAATGACATCTATACTATTAGGCCCATAAAAACAATGTGCACGCCTGCACCCAATAGAACCCCCCCCCCCCCTTAAGGGTTACTAAAAGGTTACATAGTGAGGGTTACTTCAGACAGTTAATATGTCTCCTCTGCTTCTTAACCCTGATTCATGTTTTATATGACTATATGCCTTAGGAGCAACATGTCATAAATGGATCATCATAATGAATGAACTCATCTTTTACTACGGTAATAAACATATACATGTTTATCAGATTTTCAGTTGAGAAAACATGATTCACGCATGGGAACGTAGTGTATTTTGACTTTCTCTTGGACTAGTTAAACGCTACGCCACTCCCACGGAAGAATTCCGTTTGAGTCGCCAGGCAATTGTAGAATCCCACTGAGATGCAGTTTAATTGAATCATCTGCTTACAATCACAGATAGAGTGTGGTGCAATCTGTTCTGTATTTTCTCTTTTCATAATACATCTTCGAGAGAACACCAATTTGATTGTTTTGTTTGCTCTTTGTTTCAAGGCTTGAACACTCAAGGATGTCACGACAGGAGATAAATTGAACCGTGCCTGTTGAAACTGACATGCAGCCAAGCATAACACTTCAATTATCAAGGCTGAAAAAGCGTGTGAAAACAACCCAATGCTTGATGTCCCCCCAAAAATAGGTAGCAGCTTGTATTTAGCAAAAAATATGGAGTGAACAGTTTACTGACATTTTTTTAATGGATATGGAGCCTCTCATGTTGGCCTGATATACTGTAAAGGGGTGAGAACACCACTTTAGACACCCCACACTCTGCCAATAAGCACCCTTCTCAATACTCTTCAGCCAAATGATATACATTAACAGATTCCCTCTCTCCCCATGTTCTTTCTCTCTTTCCCTCGCTCGATGTCTCAAATATGCCAACATAAAATGGATTTTCACTGGATTTTCACTTTAACAACTGTGGCTTCCAAACTGTTCGTAAGTTCATTTTTTCCTTGATTATCTTATTTCTCTGTCTCTTTAACTAAAGATAGAATGAGTATACAGTACGCACAGTAGCTAACGACCATCTGCTTTGTATGTTTGAGGCAACAGGCAGTCGACAGTAAGTCTGTGTGTCTCTGTTTTGCACATGTACTGTATCTCTGAAGTTGTAAGGGGTGTTAAAGATGGTCTTCGGGATATTAAACAGATATTGCACAAATTGGATTCGTAACAAATATCACAATAATTACAAAATTCGTAACATCTCACACAAAATTGATGACATACTACACAAAAAAACAGGGGAACGGTTTTGGTTCGTGAGCATCACTGTCAAAACGAATGGCTGAAATTATACAAAAGTTTGAGAGTGAAGTCAAGAGAGGGATGTTTAATAAAATAATGAAGGCGCCAGGTCGGTATCCAATAGATGCCTCTGGGTTCAACCAGGGTAAAAACAGGAGCCCGTTTGACTGGGTTAATCACAGTTGAACAATATCCATTCTTTAATAACATGATTTATGGTTCATATAAACTCTGACCCCCCCAGGGGCGTATTCAGGGAGAGTGTATTCTCTATTCTCTCTTCCCTGTTTCTCCCTCCTATGCCTCATATCATTCCATCCATCCTTCCATCCATCCCCTCCAACTCTCCCTCTATTTAGCCATCTTTCCATCCTCGTTACCTCTCTGGAGCTCCAATTGGAGGCCTGCACGCTATAAATGCCCACGATAGCAGCACTCCCACTGGAGCTGGTGCCGTCTAAGGTGACACTCAAGGGACACTCCGCAGAAGGCTGAGCCAATATCTCTCCCAAGAAACCCTTCTCATGCCAGAATGCCTGCAGCAGAGCGTGCAAGACAGAGAGAGAGGAGGGATGAAAGATGGATGAGCTAGATGCACTTGCCACACACAGATTGCCCCTGATGCACTGACTAACAGTACACTTGAGGTCTGCTGTTTCCAATATTAGTGGATTGTAAATGTGTTATGCTTGTTGAGATGAACTTCCATCCACTTAAAAGAGATTGGGCTGTTTTAAATGACCTTGTAAAACCACACTGGTGGAGGATTGCTTATTGCAAATAGTCACACATTTTGACATTTTAGTGCATCTTAATGCACTGAATATAATATTCATAATTCAAGTCAAGCTAATCTGTCCTTCTGTGAATGTTCAATTCTTGTCAGCAGTGGCGATTTTAGCATGTAAATCTTGGTGGGGCAGGAAAAAAAAAGAAGTGGGATACATGCCAGCAAAGCTACTACACAACACAACACTAAACAAGACATTAATTGCACTATAACGGTGCCCACAAACTGTTAGGGCCTTCATAAAGCTGTCCTAACAGCAGTCCCAACACCTTACCACTGCTCCACCTGGCAATCAGGGTAGCCTTGTCTGGCAGCGAAACAGTTCATTCAACCTCATTTACTGCCTTTTAAAAAACATAGCTGATATGGCTGACTTGCTTAAACAAATGTGGTTTCAACTGACAACTGAGATGTACAAACTATGGCATAAGGGGACGACAAGCGGATAAGAGGCAATCTGTAATTTCGATCAAGACATTAATGAGCAAGCTAGGACGGACGTAGTCAATATAACTATTTGTTTAGCACTTTTGAAATGTACAGTGACAGAATTCAGAACATGGGCCATTCTTACAGTGTTCTCACAACACCAAGTCAAAACCATAGTATAAATAAAGGGGGCATATAAGCAGACAATGAAAGCTCTTACAATATTTGATGAGTACATTACACTAAAACAGGTTATAGGCTACAATTGCACCACCAAGTCTAAACAGCAGGCAAACTTAAGAGGGGTAAGTAGACCAAATTATTAGGGTGAGGCACATGGGTTACCAACATCTTACTACACAACATACACTTAGTATTACTTTCTCAGATACAGTATACATATCTCCCTGGCATATTACATAATTTATGCAGCAGCATACAATACATTTTTGGACTCACCTTGTTGTTGTCACGCCCTGGCCATAGAGAGGCTTTTTATTCTCTATTTTGGTTAGGCCAGGGTGTGACTAGGGTGGGCATTCTATGTTCTTTTTTCTACGTTTTTGTATTTCTTTGTTTTTGGCTGGGTATGGTTCTCAATCAGGGACAGCTGTCTGTCGTTATCTCTGATTGAAAACCATACATAGGTAGCCTTTTCCCACCAGTGTTTTGTGGGTAATTATTTCTCTGTGTGTGTTCGTGTGCACCTTGGTTGCGTCATGGTCTTTGCTGTTTACCTGTTTGTTTTTTGGTTGTTTCGGTTTCACTTTCATTAAAATATGTGGAACTACATGTACTCTGCGCCTTGGTCGATTTATGACAGGGAGTTTGAGGATAGCGAGCGTGACAATTGTGCTGTGCTCACTGGAACAGGAAGGTGGCACAGAGGTTCTTCTGGGGAAATTTTGTCATCGAAGTCTGGCATTCTCTGGATTTATCATGCTTTTCAAACAACTGGGAATTCATGATGACATCATTGATCTTCAGGTCGTAGCTCAAGAAAGAGGCCGGATTTACAATTACGAGTTGGATGACTGTTCAAAACGTATTTTCCCAGCCGGACCTTGTGTATTCCTGACTTCCCAGTTGTCTTGAACTCACTGATGTCAAGTTTTCGCAGTTCCGAGTTAACAGTTGGTTTGAGCGGGGCACAAATCATGCTTCATTACCAGCATGGCCAATGTTGAATATTTATCATTTTTAACTTGGAAAAGAGCCACTTAATCCCAGATGTAGGACCACACAGCCACTCCACTGAATAGCAGACTAGTGATCGGTTTGCAATGCTTACAGTTAGCCACTGTCACTGATTCCTTCCAAACCACTCATTGATGAATTTGCGATTTCCAACTCTTTGTGTAATGTTTATGTCCAATGGCCGATGAGCACCGATGGCCGATGAGTTTTATGTATAATATATCTTCATTATTTATCTTCACATGACAAGGATTAAAAAGGATTTGTAAGTAGATCGTCGACTTGATTCATGATGATGACTGCTAGCTAAGATTATGAAAGTATGATGGTGACATGAGATCAGTCCAATCAAAGCTACTGCAGATAATGTGATAATGCTCTGTATGTTCTGCTGGCTTGCCCCACCACCACAGAAAGCCCTCAGCGAGGCTGAAACACCTGCATTTTGGAGCTGCCTTACTCAAGAAACCAAAAAAAAGAGACCGTGTTTTTATGCGGCTATATTAACGGCTATATTAACTCAATGATGTATATACTGTTGAGTTCACTCTAATTGAAGTATGTTTGGCTAAATTCTGAAAATAGAAGAACAGCAAATGACTTCCAGTGAAAACTGATATGTGACACATATAAAAAAAATATGTTTTGCAAAAAATGTGGGGCTCAAGACAGTTCTGCCCCACCTACCCTGAATGACAGGTCACCACTGCTTATCAGAGAGTTTTACCTTCAGTGTGGCAATATCAAAAGAATACTGACCATACTGTTACAGATTACAGATGTCGAGATTTACAGGTGACCAACATCAAACCATCTATACTGAACAAAAATATGCTACAATTTCAATGATTTGACTGATTTACAGTTCATATAAAGACATCAGTCTAATCTATGGATTTCACATGACTGGGCAGGGGCACAGCCATGGGTGTGCCTGGGAGGGCAAAGGCCCACCCACTGGAGAGCCAGGTCCTGTCAATCAGAATGAGTTTTTATTACAGACAGAACTCCAGTTTCATCAACTGTCTGGGTGGCTGGTCTCAGACGATCCCACAGGTGAAGAAGCCGGATGAGTAGGTCCTGGGCCGGCGTGGTTACACGTGGTTGTTAGGCCAGGTGGACATACTGCCAAATTCTCTAAAACAATGTTGGAGGTGGTTTATGGTAGAGAAATTAACATTACATTTTCTGGAAACAGCTGTGGTGGACATTTCTGCAGTCAGCATGCCAATAAACCGCTCCCTCAAAACTTGACACATCTGTGGCATTGTGTTGTGTGACAAAACTACACATTTTAGAGTGGTCTTTTATTGTCCCCAGCACAAGTTCCACCTGTGTAATGATCATGCTGTTTAGTCAGCTTCTTGATATACCACACCTGTCAGGTGTCCATCCACCTTATCTTGGCAAAACATAAATGCTCTCTAATAGGGATGAAAACAAATTTGTGCACAACACAAAAATACGCTTTTTGTGCATATGGTACATTTCTGGGATCTTTTATTTCAACTCATGAAACCAACACTTTACATGTTGCGTTTATATTTCTGTTGAGTATATTTAAAGTATGTCCGCGGTAAAATTTGAAAACTGCCTCTTAACATCAGCATCGCATGAAACATGTTAATGTTTTTTGAATGCCACATAAATGAGTCATTTGACTCTCATGAAAATGTTATGTGCAGCGAACCTCAGGGCTCTGCGAGCTTATTCATGTAATGTGACTTTAATGTACAGTAATGTTCCTCATACATACACACACACACACACACATCGTTTAGTTTGGATCATGTGGAGGAACAAATTCTGTTCATATACAGATGTAGGATCTTAATTTGATCACCCTGTTGCAGGAGAACTTTCCTGTGATGCAGGACATTTTAAACATGTAGTGTATTTGATGTTTAAAAAGGCTTCTGAAGTTTGTAATTTCCACTTTGAAATTTCAGACTTGATTTTCCCTTGTAAAAAATGTATCAACCCCTAAAAATGTATAACTCATTATAATCAATATAATAATGCACATTTCCTGTTGCTGCAATATTTTTTTCCTGCTATAGCAAACAGGCTAAAATGAAGATCCTACATCGGTATTGCATCTCAAAAGGATACTGATCATACTGTTATGTGCTGACTATACTGTTGATATTCCCTCTATGTTCACAGGTGCCCAAGATCCCACTGTGTTATGTGTCAGCAGGTCAGCAGTCAAATTCCAAACTACCTCATAATACAGATGTAGGGACCTTAATTTGAGCCAGTTTGTTACATCAGGAAAATAATCCTACAGCAACAGGAAATGTGAATTATTATATTGATTATAAAAAAAATGACATTTTTGAAGGGCTTGATACATTTTAAGGGAAAATCAAGTCTGAAATTTCAGTGGAAATTACAAACATCAGAAGCTTTTTTAAACCTCAAATATACTACAAGTTTTACATATCCTCCATTGCAGGAACGTTCTCCTGCAACAGAGTGATCAAATTAAAATCCTACATCTGTATTAGCATCACATGAAACATGGTAATGTACTTTGAATAGAACATAAATTATGAATTTTACTCTCATGAAAATGTTATGTGCAGCAGACCCCTGGGCTTAGTGTGGATCATGTGGGGGGACAAAAGGATGAGCGGTATCATCAATGTGGGGACAGTTCATTTCTCTTATGAGTCAAAGGTGCAAATCAATTGTGTTATTTACTGTGTGTGTGTGTGTGTGTGTGTGTGTGTGTGTGTGTGTGT
Organism: Oncorhynchus keta; assembly: GCF_023373465.1. Classification (NCBI taxonomy): domain Eukaryota; kingdom Metazoa; phylum Chordata; class Actinopteri; order Salmoniformes; family Salmonidae; genus Oncorhynchus; species Oncorhynchus keta. Next base: position 22,018,925 of record NC_068426.1, read on the forward strand.
GTGTGTGTGTGTGTGTGTGTGTGTGTGTGTGTGTGTGTGTGTGTGTGTGTGTGTGTGTGTGTGTGTGTGTGTGTGTGTGTGTGTGTGTGTGTGTGTGCATGCGCGTTTGTGTTAATTACTGACCGACTGGTAGGTTGTGCCCCTCTTGTGGAAAACCCTATGGACATAGAAACAGTCAAGAGAATTGGACAATGGGACCAGAGAGAGAGAGAGAGAGAGAGAGAGAGTAAGACAGTGACTGAAAATAGAGGTGCAGAGAAATAAGGGACAAAGAGGAAGAGTGAGAGACAGAGAAGGAAAAGAGAATAAGAAAGAGTGAGCGCGAGAGGAGGAGAGGAGAGGAATAGATAAGACTCATCACTTTGGTTAACCCCTGTATTGATCAGAATGTGCTTTAGATTTTGAATCATTGACTAGCACTCAGGTAAATTGGATTCCATGCCCCAGTGACTGCCTGCATGGCACTCTCAGAAATGGCCCTGTACAGAAAAGCCCTCCGATTTAACACTGCGGTGCGGTCGGTTTACCTCAGAGCTGTGATTGCAGTAACCAGTAATGTTATTTACATTTAAATACCCAACTTGTAGTACTCAATTGTGAAGACATACAGAATAACTTCATCAGTATTGTCAAGGCTAGGCGCTTTGAATGTGTCACACACTAAGAAGTCAGCCAGTCAATGCTGGCTGGGGTGTCACACAGAGCTCCGTCTGAAAGCATCTTTGCTTTGGCAGAAAGCCAGGCTTTTTAACGAATGAGCCGGTATAAGATGGGGACGACTGTTTTAGAATGATTAAATAGTGAAACATCAGACTGAAGAGTGAGTAACACTTTCTTTGACATGAAAATGACAACCGTGTCATAAAACCCGCGGACAAAGTGTTGTCATGTCCATTCATTCAAATCTAATGATGTACTTGCTATGGTACATAACGATGAAGACTTCCATATCACAGTGTCAGGCTGTTCTACCATGAACCAAAGCGTTGCGACCGGTGGCTGACATACTAATTCTGACATGCATCCTACTGTTTATTGACACATCTGTCATTGCGAACCAGGATGTCCTGTCATTTCTGACACGATGCAAACCCACTGTTTGTGACATAACAGGACTATGTCTAAGAAAAACCTTTGAATGAGTAGGTGTGTCCAAACTTTTGATTGGCACTATATATATATAGTGCCAATCAAAAGTTTGGACACACCTACTCATTCAAAGGTTTTTATATATATATATATATTTACATACACTTAGTTTGGAGTCATTAAAACTAGTTTTTCAACCACTCCACACATTTCTTGTTAACAAACTATAGTTTTGGCAAGTTTACAGTACACTAAGTTGACTGTGCCTTTAAACAACTTGGAAAATTCCAGAAAATGATGTCATGGCTTTAGAAAGTTCTGATACACTACGTGACATAGTTTGAGTCAATTAGAGGTGTACCTGTGGATGTATTTCAAGGCCTACCTTCAAACTCAGTGCCTCTGCTTGACATCATGGGAAAATCAAAAGAAATCAGCCAAGACCTCAGATTTTTTTTTGTAGACCTCCACAAGTCTGGTTCATCCTTGGGAGCAATTTTCAAACTCCTGAAACTCCCTGATGAAGATAGCTTGGCTGTCGAAACGTTGGTATTACGTTTATTTTTAAGTTTCTACTCCGCTAGCCAGCACCTTGTCTTAATAGGTGTGCGTTTCTTTTTCTTCTAGATCAAACTCCTGAAGGTACCACGTTCATCTGTACAAACAATAGTACGCAAGTATAAACACCATGGGACCACGCAGCCGTCATACCACTCAGAAAAGAGACGCGTTCTGTCTCCTAGAGACACTTTGGTGCGAAAAGTGCAAATCAATCCCAGAAAAACAGCAAAGGACCTTGTGAAGATGCTGGAGGAAACAGGTACAAAAGTATCTACATCCACAGTAAAACCAGTCCTATATCGACATTACCTGAAAGGCCGCTCAGCAAGGAAGAAGCCACTGCTCCAAAACCCCCATAAAAAAGCCGGACTAAGGTTTGCAACTGCACATGGGGACAAAGATCATACTTTTTGGAGAAATGTCCTCTGGTCTGATGAAACAAAAACAGAACTATTTGGCCATAATGACCATTGTTATGTTTAGAGGGAAAAGAGGGAGGCACCATGCCAACTGTGAAGCACGGGAGATGGCAGCATCATGTTGTGGGGATGCTTTCCTACAGGAGGGACTGGTGCACTTCACAAAATAGATGATATCATGAGGGAGGAATATTATGTGGATATATTGAAGCAACATCTCAAGACATCAGTCAGGAAGCTTGGTCGCAAATGGGTCTTCCAGATGGACGATGACCCCAAGCATACTTCCAAAGTTGTGGCAAAATGGCTTCAGGACAACAAAGTCAAGGTATTGGAGTGGCCATCACAAAGCCCTGACCTCAATAGCATAGAAAAATTGTGGTCCGAACTGAAAAAGCATGTGTGAGCAAGGAGGCCCACAAACCTGACTCAGTTACACCTGCTTTGTCAGGAGGAATGGACCAAAATTCACCCAACTTATTGTGGGAAGCTTGTGGAAGGCTACCCAAAATGTTTGACCCAAGTTAAAGAATTTAAAGGCAATGCTACCAAATACTAATTGAGTGCATGTAAACTTCTGACCCACTGGGAATGTGATGAAAGAAATAAAAGCTGAAATAAATCATTCTCTCCACTATTATTTTGACATTTCACATTCTTAAAATAAAGTGGTGATCCTAACTGACCTAAGATAGGGCATTTTTACGAGGATTAAATGTCAGGAATTGTGGAAAAACTGAGTTTAAATGTATTTGGTTAAGGTGTATGTAAACCTCCGACTTCAACTGTACATAGGGGTACAGATGCCCATTATCAGCAACCATCACTCCTGTGTTCCAATGGCAGTTGTGTTAGCTAATCCAAGTTTATCATTTTAAAAGGCTAATTGATCATTAGAAAACCCTTTTGCAATTATGTTAGCACAGCTGAAAACTGGCCTTCTTTAGACTAGTTGTGTCACGTTCTGACCTTTATTTCCTTTGTTTTGTCATTATTTAGTATGGTCAGGGCGTGGGTTGGGGTGGGCAGTCTATGTTTGTTTTTCTATGATTTGGGTATTTCTATGTTTCGGCCTAGTATGGTTCTCAATCAGAGGCAGGTGTCATTAGTTGTCTCTGATTGAGAATCATACTTAGGTAGCCTGGATTTCACTGTGTGTTTGTGGGTGATTGTTCCTGTCTCTGTGTTTTGCACCAGATAGGGCTGTTTTGGGTTTTCACGTTTCTTGTTTTTGTAGTCAGTTGTTCATGTGTACATTTACATATTAAAAGAACCATGGACACTTACCACGCCGCATATTGGTCCTCTGATCCTTTTCGCCTCTCCTCTTCGGAAGCCCCAAGAATTTTTTTTTTGGGGGGGGGGCAGACGAGGTGTGGTACTAAGCCAGGTAGCAGACCTGAGCTCACTCCTCGTGCTTATTATATGCAGCGCATTACTGGTCAGGCACCGTGTTATGCGGTTAAGCACACGGTGTCACCAGTACGTGCCCATAGCCCGGTGCGCTATAGGGCAGCCCCCCGAAAGTGCCATGCGAGTGTGGGCATCGAGCCAGGGCGTATGGTGCCTGCTCAGCGGGTCTGGTCGCCGGTACGCAGTTTTGGTCCACGGTATCCTGCGCCGGCTCTGCGTGCTGTGTCTCCGGGGCGCTGGGAGGGTGCAGTGTGTCCTCTGCCTGCGCTCCGCTCATGCCGGGCAAATGTGGGAGTGGAGCCTAAGGGAGAGGTGCGTGTAGTAAGCACTAGATCTCCCGTGCTTACCCACAGCCCGGTTCAACCTGTGCCTGCACTCTGGAGGGTCCGGGCTAGAGTAGTTGCCCAGCCTGGGGAAGTGGTGCCAAGGTTGCGCACCAGAGCTCCAGTGCTCCCCCACAGCCCGGTCCTTCAGGTGCCTCCTCCTAACACCAAGCCTCCTGAAGGTCTCCCCAGCCTGGTGGTTCCTGTGGCAGCCCCACGCACCAGGCTGTCTCTCTGTCTCCTCCCTGCAGGTGGTACCGCCTGTCTGGCGCTGCTGCCGGAGTCTCCCGCCTGTCTGGCGCTGCTGCCGGAGTCTCCCGCCTGTCCGGCGCTGCGCCAGAGCCCCTCAGCCCAGAGGCTCCAGAGCCCCTGCCCCTCTGTCCCGAGCTGCCGCCCCTCTGTCCCGAGCTGCCGCCCCTCTGTCCCGAGCTGCCGCCCCTCTGTCCCGAGCTGCCGCCCCTCTGTCCCGAGCTTCCGCCCCTCTGTCCAGTGGGGTCATTGAGAAGGGTGGCCATGGTTAGAAAGCCACGGAGGCGGACAATAAGGCGGACTAAGACAATGGTGAAGTGGGGTCCGCGTCCCGCGCCAGAGCCGCCACCGCGGACAGACGCCCACCCAGACCTAAGGTTTTGCGGCCGGAGTCTGCAGGGGGGTACTGTCACGTTCTGACCTTTATTTCCTTTGTTTTGTCATTATTTAGTATGGTCAGGGCGTGAGTTGGGGTGGGCTGTCTATGTTTGTTTTTCTATGATTTGGGTATTTCTATGTTTCGGCCTAGTATGGTTCTCAATCAGAGGAAATCCCTGACAAGTTGAGTATCTGGAGCATCAGCATTTGTGGGTTCGATTACAAGTTCAAAATGGCTAGAAACAAAGAACTTTCTTCTGAAACTTGTCAGTCTATTCTTGTCCTGAGAAATGAAGGCTATTCCATGCGAGAAATTGCCAAGAAACTGAAGATCTCGTACTACTCCTTCACAGAACAGCGCAAACTGGCTCTAACCAGAATAGAAAGAGGAGTGGGAGGCACAGATGCACAAATGAGCAAGAGGACAAGTACATTAGAATGTCTTGTTTGAGAAACAGACGCCGCACAAGTTCCTCAACTGGCAGTACTCGCAAAACACCAGTCTCAACATCAACAGTGAAGAAGCGACTCCGGGATGCTGGCCTTCTAGGCAGACTTCCTCTGTCCAGTGTCCTTTTGCCCATCTTAATCTTTACTTTCTATTGGCCAGTCTGAGATATGGCTTTTTCTTTGCAACTCTGCCTAGAAGGACTGCCACTACAGTTCCCTCATAAAGTCCTAAAGGACTTGGCACAAGTTCATAAGCAGAAAGCTTAACCAACAAATCCCACTCTAGGCACCACACTACTCATGTTGAGCATTTTGTTTTTGGGGAGGACTTGTGTATTTTCTGGTGAGGTTATTCTCTGCTAGGAATGCAGCGACTTCAGCCTGGATATGAAGGACATTTTCTCTCCTTGGTAGTCCACCATCAGCGTCGCCAGAACGCGTAATCCATACTCAATGCTGTGATCTCTCAAGACTGCTTCTGAACCTCCACTGAGTAGTCGGGGAATATTCGGATCCATGTACTTTCAAGGCTCAGATGGCCCTTCTCCTGAGAGAGTCCTATGTGTAATTTATCTTGAAGTTGCAGAAATCTTACCATGACATTGCGCGGCGGCTGACGGGGGACCACTTGGAGACCTGTGCGCAATTTGTAGTTTAATGTGCCGGGACACTGGAGCCAAACAGGTTGAAGAAGAATGTTTCAAAGAAGGCTGTCGGATCATATCCTTCTCGGTCTTCTGCCAGGCCTTGGATTTTCAGATCAAATTTCCTACATCTATTTTCCAGTGCTGTGTCCTTCGTTTTCAAGGCCTCCAGCTGCCTTGTAAGTGTTTTGTCTTCTCCATCGCTGATGCGTTGCTCCATTTTATTTACCCATGTGTGGGTAATGTGTGTGCCACGTGTGGGTGTATGTGTGTGCTCATGCATGTGTGTGTCTGTCCCACAGGACAATGAGTGTGCAAACGTGACAACAGCCACCCACTAATACCTGTGCAGATCAGTCATTGTTACCTGCCCTCCTCACCTGGCAGGTCAGTGTGTGTGTGTGTCAGGCCTCACCCTACCTCTGTCCCCTACCCCTAACTCTGTCCCCTATCCCATCACCCCTTTAATGAAATACCCAGTGACACAGCAAATCACAACTCGGCCATTCCTGTGTATTAACCAGGGCAGCCATGCAGATATGATAAGACCCTGGTTCCACTGACTCATGCCTGGCTGTGTCTCCCATGGCGCTCTTGCTCCCTGGCTCTATGAACTCTGGCTCTACCCTACCCATGGAGCTGGGATGGAGGCATGGCCCTAATGCCCGCCACCCATCGAGCCTCGGTCCTATCCAGGACACTTAATGAGACAGGTCTGGGAACAGCATTGAATTATGCAGCAGGGATCATCCGGGCTCTGTCGCCAGTGGCCCGCTGGATCTAAATCAGCTAGGGAGGCAGCCTGGCAGGTGACAGGGATTCTTAAAACCAGAGGCAGTGCAGTGATTTAAAGGTCCGTGCAAAAAGAGGGGTGAATGATGAATAAAATTAGCATACCCCGCTTAAAGTCATCTGTGTGTTCACTTTGAATTTCAGATGCCCTGGAAACTGTCCAGGCATTTCCAGTCACAGGAAGCTGGGTATGGATAGACCTTGACATAAAGCTGGGTATGGATAGACCTTGACATAAAGCTGGGTATGGATAGACCTTGACATAAAGCTGGGTATGGATAGACCTTGACATAAAGCTGGGTATGGATAGACCTTGACATAAAGCTGGGTATGGATAGACCTTGACATAAAGCTGGGTATGGATAGACCTTGACATAAAGCTGGGTATGGAGAGACCTTGACATAAAGCTGGGTATGGATAGACCTTGACATAAAGCTGGGTATGGATAGACCTTGACATAAAGCTGGGTATGGATAGACCTTGACATAAAGCTGGGTATGGATAGACCTTGACATAAAGCTGGGTATGGAGAGACCTTGACATAAAGCTGGGTATGGAGAGACCTTGACATAAAGCTGGGTATGGAGAGACCTTGACATAAAGCTGGGTATGGAGAGACCTTGACATAAAGCTGGGTATGGAGAGACCTTGACATAAAGCTGGGTATGGAGAGACCTTGACATAAAGCTGGGTATGGAGAGACCTTGACATAAAGCTGGGTATGGATAGACCTTGACATAAAGCTGGGTATGGAGAGACCTTGACATAAAGCTGGGTATGGAGAGACCTTGACATAAAGCTGGGTATGGATAGACCTTGACATAAAGCTGGGTATGGATAGACCTTGACATAAAGATGGGTATGGAGAGACATTGACATAAAGCTGGGTATGGATAGACCTTGACATAAAGCTGGGTATGGATAGACCTTGACATAAAGCTGGGTATGGAGAGACCTTGACATAAAGCTGGGTATGGAGAGACCTTGACATAAAGCTGGGTATGGATAGACCTTGACATAAAGCTGGGTATGGATAGACCTTGACATAAAGCTGGGTATGGATAGACCTTGACATAAAGCTGGGTATGGAGAGACCTTGACATAAAGCTGGGTATGGATAGACCTTGACATAAAGCTGGGTATGGAGAGACCTTGACATAAAGCTGGGTATGGAGAGACATTGACATAAAGCTGGGTATGGATAGACCTTGACATAAAGCTGGGTATGGAGAGACCTTGACATTAAGCTGGGTATGGAGAGACCTTGGCATGGAGCAGGATTCTGACTAAGGAAGAAGTGAGGACGTTGTGTAAAGCCAACTCACACTGTCGTGCACACGCACACTTGGGCGGTATCCAGATTTCCATACCTTCATACTGTTCCTCTTCCATATTACAGGTAGTGCACACAAGGGACACTATTGTGGGACACACAAGGGACACTAAACCACAAAACAAATGCTAACAAAGTTCTAGCGAATTCCCATAGCAGACGCTAGCTAAATGCTAACAAGCTCAAACAAACATAAACTAATTGCAAGGACAGACAACCCAGATCATAGAGTACAACTATCTCAAAAGGCGAATCCAGGAGGGGATTGATTGTCCCTGCTGTAACCAAGAAGCTGGCTCATGCAAGCTAGCCACCTATAACTAGCAAGTTAGCAAACCAAATGCATAGCTGGAGCCCTGAGCTGGAGACATTTTAGATAGTTAACATATAGTTATAGCTAAGATATTTAGCTGGCGAACATGAGTAGTGAATTTCAACTTGATCACCTCTTTCGGCTGCACAACAGTGGATCGTCAAGTCACTAACCGTCCCTTTTCCCTGTGTCCTCTTTGTTAACAAACACACCTTGTGACTGACTCAATTGAATTTGATTTAATAATATATATATATATATTCACAGTAATAATAATCACACTGTGGGTATTTCAAATACCCCTGTATACTGTATACCGCCCAAGCCTAACCCACACACATTCCTTATCAATAGTACATAGTCATTACCCTCCAAACAAAGAAAGACATGTTTTCATCACAATGATGAAAATCATCACAGGTTTCATCACGTTGGACATACTCCAATTACATACTGAAGAACACTCAGATGTTATACTCATTATATAGATCCACAAGACTAAACACACACATGACCCTGCCTCACACAGGAAGCGGCGCAGGTCCTAATCCAGGCACTTGTCATCTCCCGTCTGGACTACTGCAACTCGCTGTTGGCTGGGCTCCCTGCCTGTGCCATTAAACCCCTACAACTCATCCAGAACGCCGCAGCCCGTCTGGTGTTCAACCTTCCCAAGTTCTCTCACGTCACCCCGCTCCTCCGCTCTCTCCACTGGCTTCCAGTTGAAGCTCGCATCCGCTACAAGACCATGGTGCTTGCCTACGGAGCTGTGAGGGGAACGGCACCTCAGTACCTCCAGCCTCTGATCAGGCCCTACACCCAAACAAGGGCACTGCGTTCATCCACCTCTGGCCTGCTCGCCTCCCTACCACTGAGGAAGTACAGTTCCCGCTCAGCCCAGTCAAAACTGTTCGCTGCTCTGGCCCCCAATGGTGGAACAAACTCCCTCACGACGCCAGGACAGCGGAGTCAATCACCACCTTCCGGAGACACCTGAAACCCCACCTCTTTAAGGAATACCTAGGATAGGATAAGTAATCCTTCTCACCCCCCTTTTAAGATTTAGATGCACTATTGTAAAGTGACTGTTCCACTGGATGTCATAAGGTGAATGCACCAATTTGTAAGTCGCTCTGGATAAGAGCGTCTGCTAAATGACTTAAATGTAAATGTAATGTAAATGTAAACATGACAGTGACACACACATGGATGCAAACACACACAGAGCCCTTCTCTGGCACTGTCTGCGTGTTGCATGTTCTCTGATCATGTTTTGGTGGTTGTAGAACTTATCCCCCATCCATCCATCTTTTATAATAAGTGGTCATCCTTTTTGCCTGTTTCTCAAGCCATCTCAATGATTTATGAACTGTTTGGCTTTACTTCCTATTAGTATACTCTGTGGGAGATTGTGGTGCCCGGATATGAGAGCTTTAGCTGTTGTTTGGCTGTGAACATTGCTACTTATCCATTTTTCATACTCTAAATGTTTTATTTGTTCCAAAGTTGATTACATATGTCAAGCTGTTGTTTTGTGGTTGTCAGCCTCAAAACTAGTCTCTTGTCATCACTCTTAGCAAATGTCTGTAATATGACTCAATAGAGTTCATTTGACCTGATTTTCTAGCAATGTTCTACTATACAATACACATAGCTCTCCGTGTTCTAAATGAGCATTTAGTTTGAATATATACTTGATTCTGGGTGTATGTGTGATTGTGTTTTACAAGTAATAGCTAGGTTGCTTTGAGCATGGCAGCTGTTTGTGTGCATGAGTGTGTGTACATGTGCACCTGTCTGTGTATGTGTCTTCATGCATGTGTGTGTGTGTGTTTGTTTTTGTGTATGCACGTTTGCTTGTATGTGTGTGCACCTTTTGTGTGTGTGTGTGCGTGTATGTATTTTCTGTTGTGGATGTGGGTGAATTAAGTTGCAATCTACAGGGGTGAAATTAGGTTCTGGGCAATAATCTCCCTCTCAGTATAGTTCTACATGACTAAACTGGAATTTCAAATGGACTTGACTGGCAGCCAAGCGGCCCAGAGCCTGATATTGCCATCTATCTTCTCTGCTCTGAAAGAGGAGCTTTTTAATGAAAGCAGGCTAGGGCAATGGCATGGGACCCGACAGATCTGCCACTCATAGTTAATCCATGTGGCTTGTTTACACTGTAGAAAAACAGGTAAGCAATGCATTAGCATTGATTTGCCCACTATGACCCAAACCTCACACAGCATGCTGAAAGGCTCTCAGACACTGTGTGTATAGGAATACATTTGGACTTGTTTAATATGGCACGGAAAGTAAGTTATTGTGAAGTTGAAGTGATTTTAAAGATATTCAGTAGAAATTCATCTCTGTGGAAGATTAAGCCTTTGAAAATGGATTTGGTTATCAGTTTATTACATTGCATATCTCTCTTTGTTTCTAAGAAAAGCACATACTGGTACGTAACTGCATTTGTGCTGTATTTATCTTTAGTATCTTATCCCTTTCTTCTGGGTCTTGAGAGAATGTAGCAACAAAGTTGGAGATAGAAAATGAGCCGTGAAAAATCCTTGAGCACTCTTGCCGGAGGCTACAAATATATCTCAGTTCTGTTTCACGGGTCACTGTCAAAAGAAGAACTGGAGAGACAGATGTGCCGGTAATCAAGGTAGGGGAAAAATACTAACATTAAGGAAACATTAAGGAGAGAATGAATTAGTGAGGAGCTAGAGAAAGAGAGAGAGAGAGAAAGAGAGAAAGAGAGAAAGAGAGAGAGAGAGAGAGAGAGAGAGAGAGAGAGAGAGAGGAAATGAGAGAGAGGGAGGGGGGGGGAGAAGGGGAGGGAGGGAGGGGGAAGAGTGTGATGGGTAAAATACACTGAATATTAACTTAGTTGAAAACTGAGTCACAATGAGTCAGGGTTAGGGAGCCAGTGGAGCAGAAGACTTTCACTTTTAAAGATGAGGTGTGTGTCTAGACTGGCAGACAGTTACACTGGAACAGCAGCCCTTCATGATTGTCTGTCACTGACGGATTGGAGTGATAGGCCTCTACTGATACGAAGGAAAATTCTGTCACCCAGTTTCGGAAGGAACCACTTGAATCTGTTTGTTTAGCCCAGAGAAAGACAGACATCCCTTCTCAATCGCTGCAGCTAGAAGCTCCTGCTGTCCACTTCCCCCGACCAGTCTGTAAAACACCCCCATTGAACTAATCATGCGCTTTATTGTCCCATTTTATAGCGTACGCCCTTGAGTTCAGCTGGCAAGACGATTAGTTAAACCAAGCCTTTTAGTGCCTGATTGGAACAGAGCTTGTTACCCACTCTCCTCCTCCTCCTCATCTCTCTATGTATACTTCTGTTCCCTGTTGCTTTATCCTCTACCCACTGAGTAAAATTGGACTGTTGGTTGGTCTGTGGCTATGGATGTGGTTGTGAACGTGATTGAGTATAAGAAGTAGGTCCAGTGTTGACAATAAAGTATTGCAGTGGGGCTCTGTACTTCATGGGTCAAGAGCCTGGACATGTGATCATTTGACTGCAGGTTTACATCTACATTCAGGTACTGGAGGTGCTCTTACTACACAGCACTGTAATGTTCACACCATGACAATTGACCAGATCCCAAACGTTTATCTGCGTTCAGCACTGGATACAAGTAAAACACTGTACAGAGACCATTTAAAGAGACTATTGCAAAGTGAATGAGGTAGTCATCAGGGAATTCATGAATCAGGGGATGAATGAATGATCGAAAGCAATTGTGTCAGCATGCAGCATGTGTAATCAGCAAACCACATGATTTGCGCCCATTCTCGCTTAACTAATGCAATCATTGTTATTGCCCTAGTGTAACTTTTAAACCCAGTATTCTGTGTTTACACCATCTGCCAATGAACCATGAACTTTGTGGCAAATCTAGGGTTGCAAAAAGAGGGTATATTACTGGAAACTTTCGACGTTTACTAGTAAACAACCAAAATGTTGCTAAATTTAAAGTTTGTATTTTATTTTAACATGATGTGTAGTGGCCTTATTAGGTTCTTCATATTATCACAGGTGTCTGTAATTATGTCTGGCCCTCTGTGTGGCCTTATTTTTTATTTTATTTAACCTTTATTTAACTAGGCAAGTCAGTTAAGAACAGATTCTTATTTACAATGACGGCCTCCTGCGGGGACGGGGCTGGGATTAAACGTTTAAAAATAACATTAAAATATTGGACAAAAAATACATCATGACAAGAGAAGACACCTTTATCGCATGTAACATATATATAATAATACAATAAGAGTTGAATGACAAAGCAGTAAAACATTATTTTAAATATAAACCATGAATTTAGTGAAAACCATTGGTGTTTGATATGAGGGTAGACAAGTGTGTCGGGTAAGCATCATCTAATAATGATCAAATATTTCTAAAATATCTGTACACTTTCTGTTTTTGATATTGCTAGTATGCAAGTTACCATTTCACTGTACTGTTTACACCTTCTGTTTCCTGTGCATGTGACAAATGCACCTTTTATTTATTTTATTCGATATAGGGTGTGTTTACCACATGATCTCACAGGTGAATCCTTAAAGAGATGGGTGGGGCTAATGTTTAAGAGGGTGTGAACAATGCTGAATGGGTGTAGACAAAGAAAGGCTCTGTAGTAGGTGTACATAAACATTCAAGGGCCATTTTCTCAAAAGTGGGGTTACAAGTTAATCAACTTTCAATTCAGAATTACTTTCCCATTGTTCCTCAACTACAGTGTATGATATACCATTTTCTAGCTCGGAGTCTCTACTTTTATCCAATGTAAAAAACACCATTTCAAATTTTGCTATATAAGACTGAATCGAGGTGGTCCATCACATTTATTCAACCATCTTGTGTATTTCTTCCTTTACTTTCCAAGTGCATCTCTGCAACAAACTCCAACAGTGTTTTCATTGTTTATGTCAATACACATCACTGAAATTAAAGTTTTATTTGATGTAAATTATTCATACTCATTTATATTTTAGTATTCAACTTTTATCTACTTTCTCAAAACATGAGATTAATCTGTAAAACAAATGAGACATGAGAATAAGATATTGGAGAAGAACCATTTTTAAGAGTCCACAGGAGGGCGCACCAGGAGGGCGCACCACAATGAAAAGTTGACAGGCAAGTTCTTTTTTTCCCGGAAGGCTAGCCAACTAGTCCACAATCTAGTAAACACTTCAGAGATGAGGTTGGTGTCTTTTTTTAAGCAAAATTAAAGGGATATATCTTGTAATTGAACAAAATAGTAAGGTGGCCAATAACTGGGGGCCGTATGCCAATAATACCGAGATGTATTTCTTTTAGCTTAACCACTTATCAAAAAGCTGATAATGGTAGTATTTACACTGAAATATCAAACATGATAATTGCTAACCCATTTGCTAACATTTTCACAACACAAATAATCACGAAACATGATGGCTTGCTCACAGGATCACACTGTTGAAGGGAATATATTTCTTAAACGCTATTAAATATGCAGATAATACGGGGTTAAGGCTATAAATGATCTTTTATTGTTATGTATTATCAAACCTTTCTTATATATTAGGACCGTTTTAAAAAAAATGTATGCTGTATATTACTGAGTATACTAACAATTACTGGAGCTATTTTCTCTTGTCTTGTCTCTTAAGTCTTTCTGTCTGTGCTCCACATAACCGTAAGCGGAAACACTCTGTCTCGCCGATAGCACGTATCAGTCCTATGATGATGTTGATACACTGGGACTCATCCCTTTTACGTCTGGACATCCAGTTGGTTTCGATCTTGGCAGTTCGGTCGACTGCTCAAGAAGGACTAAGGGATATAGACTTCTTGTTTTTCACGCAGGCATTGGTGTCAGAGGTTTGTTAGTTCACAAATAGTCAGGGTTGGGGTCTTATTTTCGAGTGCCCATTGTATGGTGATTGCCTCAGAGCGTGGCTTGAGGTTACACCTACAGAATTCCACCGGTTTCATGGACTGCTCATTTACATGGGATTTGCTGCACTGCCTGACCTTCATCGATAATGGGGTACAAAGTCTCTTCAGGGTTCTTGGGCTAGAGCTTTTATGATGCGTAATCGCTTCAAAGCTCTGTTGGCTGCTATACACGTCGTGGATCCTGCCACTGAGGAAAATGCAGATAGGCTTAGAAAACTGCAGTACTTACTGGACCTCCTGAAACAGATTTGTAAAAAGCTGTAAATGTAGCCGTAGATGAGTGCATGGTCAAATCAAAATGTAGCCGTAGATGAGTGCATGGTCAAATCTAAATGTAGCCGTAGATGAGTGCATGGTCAAATCTAAATGTAGCCGTAGATGAGTGCATGGTCAAATCTAAATGTAGCCGTAGATGAGTGCATGGTCAAATCTAAATGTAGCCGTAGATGAGTGCATGGTCAAATCAAAAGGGGCGATCAGGATTAAAGCAGTACAGTGCCTTGCAAAAGTATTCATCCCCCTTGGCTTTTTTCCTATTTTGTTGCATTACAACCTGTAATTTAAATAGACTTTTATTTGGATTTCATGTAATGGACATACACAAAAAAATTGGTGAAGTGAAATGAAAAAAAAAAATTAAAAAGAAAAATGATTTTTTTTCAACAGAAAAGTGGTGCATGGCATATGTATTCACCCCATGGCTATGAAGCCCCTAAATAAGATCTGGTGCAGAAGTCACATAATCACTTAGATTGCACAGAGGTGGACTTTATTTAAGTGTCACATGATCTCAGTATATATACACCTGTTCTGAAAGGCCACAGAGTCTGCAACACCACTAAGCAAGGGGCACCATGAAGAGCAAGGAGCTCTCCAAACAGGTCAAGGACAAAGTTGTGGAAAAGTACAGATCAGGGTTGGGTTATAAACAAATATAAAACACTTTAAACATCCCACAGAGCACCATTAAATCAACTATGAAAAAATGGAAAGAATATGGCACCACAACAAACCTACCAAGAGAGGGCTGCCAACCAAAACTCACGGACCAGGCAAGGGAGCAGAGAGGCAACAAAGAGACCAAAGATAACCCTGAAGGAGCTACAAAGCTCCACAGCGGCGATGGGAGTATCTGTCCATAGGACCACTTTAAGCCATACACTCCACAGAGCTGGGCTTTACGGAAGAGTGACCAGAAAAAAATCCATTGCTTAAAGAAAAATCCATTGCTTAAAGAAAAAAATAAGCAAACACAGCATGTGGGAGACTCCCCAAACATATAGAAGAAGGTAATCTGGTCAGATGAGTCTAAAATCAAGCTTTTTGGCCATCAAGGAAAATGCTATGTCTGGCAAAACCCAACACCTCTCATCACCCCAAGAACACCATCCCCAGTGAAGCATGGTGGTGGCGGCATTATTCTGTGGGGATGTTTTCATTGGCAGGGACTGGGAAACTGGTCAGAATTGAAGGAATGAAATACAGGGAAATTCTTGAGGGAAACCTGTTTCAGACTTCCAGAGATTTGAGACTGTGATGGAGGTTAACCTTGCAGCAGGACAATGACCCTAAGCATACTGCTAAATCAATAATTGAGTGGTTTAAGGGGAAACATTTAAATGTTTCGTAATGGCCTAATCAAAGCCCAGACCTCAATCCAATTGAGAATCTGTAGTATAATTTAAGATTGCTGTACACCAGCTTAACCCATCCGACTTGAAGGAGCTGGAGAAGTTTTGCCTTGAAGAATGGGCAAAATCCCAGTGGCTAGATGTACCAAGCTTATAGAGACATAGCCGACGAGACTTGCAGCTGTAATTGCTGAAAAAGGTGGCTCTACAAAGTATTGACTTTGGGGGACTGAATAGTTATGCACGCTCAAGTTCTGTTTTTTCGTCTTATTTCTTGTATATTTTCACAAAAAATATATATTTTGCATCTTCAAAGTGTTGTGTAAATCAAATGATACAACCCCCCCCCAAAATCTATTTTAATTCCAGGTTGTAAGGCAACAAAATAGGAAAAATGCCAAGGGGGGTGAATACTTTCGAAAGCCACTGTATATGAAGGGAAGCCAAGTAGGTGGGGATTTAAATGAAGGGTCATTGCTTCATTTGACACAGGCTACACTTTGGATTTCATTGTTTCCGGCAGTTGGGATGGTCGTGTGGTTGACCTAGCTAGGAAAGTTGTTGATGAATTAGTTGTGCCATATGCAAACCAGGGTTACAACGTTTGGTTAGACAACGTTTATACATCATCCACACTCATAAGTAGTCTGAGAGAACAGAGGTTCAATGCATGTAGGACTTGTAGGGTAAACCGGAAACAGTTTCCGGACACATTTAAGCACTTTAAAAAGTGGGAGTGTCAAATAGGCGGATAGGTGGTAATGCATTGGCCATACAGTGAAGAGACACACATACTTGTATTTGCCTTTCCAATGTTCCTACTGCAAATGATTCCACTCAAGTAAGGAGGCTAGTCTGACAGGATGTTATTTCGAATAGGAAAGTGGACCGCCAACCTACTGTAATACACAATTACAAATCAAATCAAATACAATTTAATTTGTCACATACACATGGTTAGCAGATGTTAATGCGAGTGTAGCGAAATGCCCTGTGCTTCTAGTTCCGACAATGCAGTAATAACCAACAAGTAATCGAGCTAACAATTCCAAAACTACTACCTTATAGACACAAGTGTAAAGGGATAAAGAATATGTACATAAAGATATATGAGTGAGTGATGGTACAGAGCGGCATAGGCAAGAAACAGTAGATGGTATTGAGTGCCGTATATACATATGAGATGAGTATGTAAACAAAGTGGCATAGTTAAAGTGGCTAGTGATACATGTATTACATAAAGATGCAGTAGATTATATAGAGTACAGTATATACATATGGGATGAATAATGTAGGGTATGTAAACATTATATTAGGTAGCATTGTTTAAAGTGGCTAGTGATATATTTTACATCATTTCCCATCAATTCCCATTATTAAAGTGGCTGGAGTTGAGTCAGTGTGTTGGCAGCAGCCACTCAATGTTAGTGGTGGCTGTTTAACAGTCTGATGGCCTTGAGATAGAAGCTGTTTTTCAGTCTCTCGGTCCCAGCTTTGATGCACCTGTACTGACCTCGCCTTCTGGATGATAGCGGGGTGAACAGGCAGTGGCTCGGGTGGTGGTTGTCCTTGATGATCTTTATGACCTTCCTGTGACATCGGGTGGTGTAGGTGTCCTAGAGGGCAGGTAGTTTGCCCCTGGTGATGCGTTGTGCAGACCTCACTATCCTCTGGAGAGCCTTACGGTTGTGGGCGGAGCAGTTGCCGTACCAGGCGGTGATACAGCCCGACAGGATGCTCTCAATTGTGCATCTGTAGAAGTTTGTGAGTGCTTTTGGTGACAAGCCAAATTTATTCAGCCTCCTGAGGTTGAAGAGGCGCTACTGCGCCTTCTTCACGATGCTGTCTGTGTGGGTGGACCAATTCGGTTTGTCTGTGATGTGTATGCCGAGGAACTTAAAACTTACTACCCTCTCCACTACTGTTCCATCAATGTGGATAGGGGGGGTGTTCCCTCTGCTGTTTCCTGAAGTCCACAATCATCTCCTTAGTTTTGTTGACGTTGAGTGTGAGGTTATTTTCCTGACACCACACTCCGAGGGCCCTCACCTCCTCCCTGTAGGCCGTCTCGTCGTTGTTGGTAATCAAGCCTACCACTGTTGTGTCGTCTGCAAATTGATGATTGAGTTGGAGGCGTGCGTGGCCACGCAGTCGTGGGTGAACAGGGAGTACAGGAGAGGGCTCAGAACACACCCATGTGAGGCCCCAGTGTTGAGGATCAGCGGGGTGGAAATGTTGTTGCCTACCCTCACCACCTGGGGGCGGCCCGTCAGGAAGTCCAGTACCCAGTTGCACAGGGCGGGGTCGAGACCCAGGGTCTCGAGCTTGATGACGAGCTTGGAGTGCACTATGGTGTTAAATGCCGAGCTGTAGTCGATGAACAGCATTCTCACATAGGTATTCCTCTTGTCCAGATGGGTTAGGGCAGTGAGCAGTGTGGTTGAGATTGCATTGTCTGTGGACCTATTTGGGCGGTAAGCAAATTGGAGTGGGTCTAGGGTGTCAGGTAGGGTGGAGGTGATATGGTCCTTGACTAGTCTCACAAAGCACTTCATGATGACGGAAATGAGTGCTATGGGGCGGTAGTCGTTTAGCTCAGTTACCTTAGCTTTCTCGGGAACAGGAACAATGGTGGCCCTCTTGAAGCATGTGGGAACAGCAGACTGGGATAGGGACTGATTGAATGTGTCCGTAAACACACCAGCCAGCTGGTCTGCGCATGCTCTGAGGGCGCGGCTGGGGATGCCATCTGGGCCTGCAGCCTTGCGAGGGTTGACACGTTTAAATGTTTTCCTCACGTCGGCTGCAGTGAAGGAGAGTCCGCATGTTTTAGTTGCGGGCCGTGTCAGTGGCACTGTATCGTCCTCAAAGCGGGCAAAAAAAAATATTTTGTCTGCCTGGGAGCAAGACATCCTGGTCCGTGACTGGGCTGGTTTTCTTTTTGTAATCCATGATTGACTGTAGACCCTGCCACATGCCTCGTGTCTGAGCCGTTGAATTGAGATTCTACTTTGTCTCTATACTGACGCTTCGCTTGTTTGATAATAGACAGATGGGTGGAGTTGACAAGTCTGATCAACTCTTACAATGATTTGCTGAAGACCCAGAAGTGGTGGAAAACACTTTTGTCCCCCATTGTGTTGTCATGGCAGTTGTCAACAGTTACCTTTTGTTCCAGGAATGGCAGTGTAATCATTCAGCACCTGGCAAGGAAAATCGGCAAACTGGTTACTACCAGATGACATTCAGTGAGATCCTTCCTCGTCAGTTAGGATCTATTGATGTTAATGACAGGTGTGCATCTTGTGACAGACCTTTGTCTGATAAAACTGTAAGCTCATCTTTTCACACACAGCACGTGCCCTGCCTACAGGCCCCCTCTAGAAATTGCTGGCTGTGTTACAGAAAAGATGGAGAGGAAAACAGGACTCGGTGTGTTTGTGTGGCACCTGAATATGAGGGCCAACAGTTTTGCATCGTAGTGGACCGAAATTGTTTTAGGTTGTGGCACTCCAGTGAGCGTGACTCATTTCTAAAACAGGCACTAGGAAATGGACTCAGATGTACACTAGTAATTGTTCCTCCCTTGCATGTTTTCTCTTTCTTATCCAAGACATCCTGCATGCCAGCCTCCCTTTATGTTTCATTCATGACTAATGTCCTTGGGGATGTAAAGGACTTGTACATTTAATGACTGTAAAATAATGTTGTGCTTTTGGAATTGTTCCCATTCTGACTCTTTGTGTAATAGACTACACTGAGTATACAAAACGAACACATGCTCTTTCCATGAGCAGGTGAATCCAGGTGAAAGCTCTGATTCCTTGATGTCACTTGTTAAATCCACTTCAATCAGTGTAGACGAAGGGGAGGGAAATTATTTTTAAGCCTTGAGACAATTGAGACATGGATTGTGTATGTGTCCATATCAGAGTTTGAATGGGCAAGACAAAAATACATGCATTCAGCCGAGTAATCAGACCTCCTGACTTTTTCACATTTTGTTACGTTTCAGCCTTATTCTAAAATGGATTCAATTGTTTTTCTTCCGTCATCAATCTAAACACAATACCCCATAATGACAAAGCAAAAACACGTTTTAAGAAATGTTTGCACATTTATAATAAAAAGAAAAGCTGAAATATCACATTTACATAAGTATTCAGACCCTTTACTCAGTACTTTGTTGAAACACCGTTGGCAGCGACTACACCCTCGAGTCTTCTTGGGTATGACGCTACAAGCTTGGCACACCTGTATTTGGTGGGTTTCTCCCATTCTTCTCTGCATACGTAGAATGTATGCACACATGACTGTAAGTCGCTTTGGATAAAAGCGTCTGCTAAATGGCATATATATTATATATATATATATATTATATATATAGATCACAAATTATGTAGTCATTTTTAGATTTGGTGTTTCTGATGTATGGCGGGCACTAAATCCCACAAGGCAATACTTTACACTGTTACACTCGATTTTATACACCGGTCAGTTATGAGTGTGGCTGAAATAGCCGAATCCACTAATTTGAAAGGGTGTCCACATACTTTTGTATTTATAGTGTATACATAAAAAAAATTAAATAACGTAAGTCTGTACATTACTGCACATCATACAATGTACTATACAGCCCACAGTAGCTTCAGCATCATTAGTATTCCTCTCCAGCAGGCCAGACCAGGAAGCACTATCGGTCCTGAGGAGCCCATTGAGATGAACAGCACAGAGATATGAAGCCACAGTGGATATTATAGATGAACCTGGAGGGCAGGACCTCGGGGAAAAATACAAGTGTTGGCCATTATGGATGACCAAAGCTCTGGACTCTCAGGGGAAGACAATTATGTTTTTATTAAGGAAGAACGCTGTGGGGCCAGCAGTGTTAAGCCGAGTTACCACTCACCAGTGTCTACAGTAGTACCATGGTCATGCAGCACAGAGGACATGAAAGGAATCATTTAGTTATTTTGAAAGCCTCAGAGTGGTGCATCAATGAAATAGCTTTTAAGTTATAATTTTACCTTGTAAATAATCAAGAAATCTTTTGAGTAATTTTAACCTTTTAAGTAATCATCTTTTTCGAGAATGGCTGTTGCATAGATTTCTCTTCTCTTTTATCCTGTCAAGTAAACAAGGTGTTTTTGGTCTATTGTCTTTTTTATAGAGGGTAATTTCTGTTGTGCCTTTCATCTTTGGTAACTATGATAAATCCTCACAAATTTCACTCCACTTCCACCATGTACAAACACTCAAAAGGTCACAAAGCGTGTCTTCACTCAATAGGCTAACACACATCTAAACTGAGTCAACATAATGCAAGTACTCGGTGGTGCCTCTCAGTAGCGTAACAGGGAGAGAGAGATACAGTGAGGCGGAACAGACAAGAGGCCCACAGGAGACGGCCTGTTTCCCGTCTGAAGTGACTTATCTAAATGTCGCGCTTCGTCACTCCCTGAGTGACTGTTACTGTATGCTACCTGCCATATGGCCGTCACAGCCTGGCCCAGCCAGACACCCTCCCTCCCAATCTGTTGGGGGTAAGTGCTCCGACAGCTACTGGATTCCCCCCTGTGGACACAGAGCAGCATCACAGTCCAAGGTCAGTGCAGTACAGTCACAATATGTGTAGAGTAGAACATCAGTGTGTTGAGTTCAATTAGGACTGCTAACCAAGTTCCCACAACATGTGGTTTGAAATGTGTCTTAATATCTACCTGGCTCTCACCTATATCTTGCTAGCTTTCTTTTCAATATCTCCTCCTCCAAGACCCAAAGGAACAGGAGAATTCTCGTGTTTTCCATAGAGAGCAACAGAAGTGACTTATATGACTGGGTCATGACTGTCTTGATCAGGTCAGGTTACAGGAGACCACAACCCTACAGATTATCTCTCAACCCCAACAGAGGAGGAGAGATCTAGGGGTCTGAAGATGTGGGGGGTTTTATGGCCCCTCACGCCCCTGGTCTCAGGCCTCAGACAAATTCCTTTGTCCTGTTACTATGGAGAACCAGCCTTAGAACATTAAACATGAATTAAAGGGACTTTGGAACAATAGTTTTCGTCAGCTACAATGGTTGTCATGACGATAGATGGAATATGAAAATGTATGTCATTTTTGTTCTGTTATTAAAGGTTAATAGATGACGTTATTATGAAAACATTGTAACGTGAAGAGCTTTCCTAGTATATGTTTGATGTTTATACATTGATTTGGAGATTTTCCATACAACGTACAAAGAGAATGTTTTGGGAAAAATGAAATGCGAAGTTAGTTGTCTAAAATTGGATTTGAGAAAAACTTAGACCGTGCCTCATTAACTTGGTACGCCCAGAGAATTGCCCTAAAGGCAGTTACGCCCACTTCTGACCCAAGAGTATAAAACCTGTGAGGTCTAAAAAAGTAAACAAACCCAGAACGCAATGCAAGTTTGAGGACAAAGAAATCCTTTTTAGACCCAAGCTACAGATGAGTAGCTGTGTCTCAGTGGGTGAATTCAAGTCGAACCACCTAGCCTCTATCTCCCATCGAATCGTGGTATCTAAAGGGTTTTATTCCTATGCTGTGAGCTCTGAGCTACAGAGCTGTCTGTCCTCAGAAGACCCCTTCCAGAGAAAAGGGTGAGGGAACAGACTCCTAAGCCAAAAAGGACACCGACACCGGGAGGACGAGCAGGGAGGTGCGCAGGAGAAGTGCGTCATCGAACAGCGGAACGGTCCACGCAGAGAATCCTCGGAGATCATCCCCATGTAATTACATCATTATATTCTCACCCATAAGAGCGGCAGTTTGGGGCAAGGCTAGGGTTAGAATAGCATAGCTGACAAATTCCCCCAAATGTATATTTCTCTTGTGTACTTTCTTTTTTCTCTCTCTTTGAAATTCCCATTGTGGTTAACACGAGCCATAGTGTGTTGGCCCATTATACTAAGTTCTAATCAATAGCCTATAATGTGTTTTGTCTATGTGTAACTTTTATCATCATTTTCGCTTTTTAGTGAATAAATATTCGACTAAGATTGGTGTGGTACGAATTCATTCATTGGTGGGACCCGGGTCCGTGCAGATTCACGGGCTATACGACGTAAGGAACGAGATTGTTAGAGGCAACTGGTTAATTAGTGGCTTTTGTAAAATCCATATTCTGATATTCTTTGAGTTAATCTGGGAAATAGAAACTCAATAAAAACCAGTTTTCCCATGGTGCCCCAGGTTAATGAGTTAATAATTCCTTGATTCAGTTAATCACGCAATTAGAAACTTTAATCATTCGATGAACAACAGTCGTCACATTAATACAACGTCACGACAACTGCTATGTCCTTTGTTAAGCTGTAATTCCCCAATTCCCAACCCACTCTACTATGATCACTTGGCTACAAATGCCTCTCCCTAATGTCAATAGGCCTTGTCTACTATTGTTTTGTTAAGTGATTATTGTCTTATTTCAATGTAGAGCCTCTAGCCCTGCTCAATTTGTTCCACCCCCACACATGCGGTGACCTCACCTGGCTAAAATGGTGCCTCTAGAGACAGAACCTCTCTCATCGTCATTCAATGCCTAGGTTTACCTCCACTGTACTCACATCCTACCATACCCTTGTCTGTACATTATGCCTTGAATCTATTCTCCGAACCCAGAAATCTGGTCCTTTTACTCTCTGTTCCGAATGCACTAGACGAGCAGTTCTCATAGCCTTTTAGCCATACTAAAGTACCATCTTAGATATCATCCTGACCAACCTGCCCTCTAAATACACCTCTGCTGTCTTCAACCAGGATCTCAGCGATCACTGCCTCATTGCCTCCGTACGTAATGGGTACGCGCTATAATCACTGAAGCTGGAGCCCTTTCTAACTTTAAGCATCAGCTGTCAGAACAGCTTACCGATCACTGTACTTATAGACATCCAATCTGTAAACAGCACACCCAACTATTTGAGAACTTAGACACTGTCTTGTTGGCCTAAAGTTATATCCTAATTTGACTTTGGTGCAGGTCATGTTCTTCACATTACCGTCTCTGGTAAACACATACTATATCAAATAAAATCAACATTTATTTGTCACATGGACAGGATACAGAAGATGAAGAGAAATGGTTACTTGCATAGTGGAGTCTTTTGTTTAGACATAGCTAGCTAGCTAGCTAAACAATGAACCATAATCCAACTCATAAAGTTACTACCCTGCATGAATCTGCAGGTAGCTAACCAACCAGTTTCAATGTTAGCTAGCTAGCTAGCTAGCTAATGTTAGGCTATAACTAGCAATGCAAATGGCTCTGCGATACGGATAATATTACACAATATTACACCATGGTTGCCTTCAGTTTGAAGATGTAATCCAGAAACAGGTGTTTTATACAACCGCCTTCTGTGTGTTCTCTTTTCAACTGCAATCAAACACCAGAATTTTCTCCATCTCCTTAGCTATCATACTCTAATTTATAGATTTTTTTACCTTTAATTGGGCAAGTCAGTTAAAAACAAATTCTTATTTACAATGATGGCCTAAGAACAGTGGTTTAACTGCCTTGTACAGGGGCAGAATGGCAGATTTTTACCTTGTCAGCTCAGGGATTCGATCTTGCAACCTTCCGGTTACTAGTACAATGTTCTAACGACTAGGCTACCTGCCACCCCAGGCATTTCACTGATTTCAAAACTCAGAAACTCGGTCAAAACTCGGTACAAGCAGAGTTTGTTGCATGGTTGGGTGCAACTGGGCAACAGAGCTCTGAAAGGGGCAGCAGCATTTTAAAAGGACAATGACATACTTAGAAATAATAGAAACATTAAAAAAATCATATTTTTTGACAATTACTATCTGCTAAATGGCATATATTATTATTATTATATTACTATTTATTGATTACATGTTTTTATATACAGAAGTCAGTTGCATGAGAGCCCAAATTTGAGGGCGGGAGATTACAATCAGGACAAAGTGTCCTCAAAAATATAAGTTGTTCTCTAACAGTTTCATTGCAACTTTTTATTTTACAATACATAGTTGTGCTGTTGTCTTGATGTTCTCTGAAGGAAGTCCTCACTGTCTCAGATTTGAAAAAACATCTGTTCTAAGAGATGAGCTCCTTGGTGGCCATCCATAAACCAAGCCCTCTGACTGTGCCTGAGGCAGGATACACATTAGATAGGAACACTACAGCGCATCCTCTAGGCACTGTAGGGACAAGCATACAGTGGAACTCCCAGTTCTTGACATTTCTGAATATTTAAATCTGTAATAAATTCAATTTCAAACACTTTTATCCTTATTTTTTTCTTTGTTCTATTGGTATCTTCACGTGTGGCGAGGCGTCATTTACCACACCAATTTTCAATCAGGTGGCAGCACCACACCACAATACATTGAAGCAAAGGGGCAAAATGCAGTTTAAAATCAATTTGCCTCATGATTTGTCAACTTGCACACAATTTCTCTGCCCTTGACATCTAAGTGCAACTGCAGGCTCTTTGCGTGTCTTGACCAATCAGATTCATGGAAATCGCAGGTCGTGCGGGCCAAGCACCATGCACAAGTTCAAGGCGCGCTCTCCACTTTCCTCCTGTATTTATTTAGCACTCCCAATAGACACAAGCAAAAACTCTTCCATAAATGAAGCAGCCTATACACCTGAACACTAGCAATATGACATGCTGTATTGCATGGAAACTAGAATATTTTTCCGACTGATCAACTCTGACAGCAGCTGCATTGTCTAGCCCTGCTATGCACCCTGTACCTCTGGTTAGGGTAAACAAAGTGGTACATTGTGTATTTATAGCCCAAATGTTTGTGAGAAAATGTGAATGGGATCAAAATTGGTTTCTATTCAATCCAAAACTATTAACTGGAATGAATCATTATACAAAATAGCTTACATAGACTGTGTTAAACAAAATAGCTTTCAAAGACTGTGTTAAACATAATAGCTTTCATAGACTGTGTTAAACAAAATAGCTTTCATAGACTGTGTTAAACAAAATAGCTTACATAGACTACACGATGCGATCCTCCATACAGCAAGCTCAGCCCTGTGACTTTTGTCAATGATGTTGCTTTCTCTGAATCTGTGTATAGCAAACCTCCCTAGTCCTTTACAATAGAATACATATGAACAAGTACAAGGTTGCTGCGGGTTGACAGGGTTTTTATCCTCCCCAAGCCCAGGAGTTTTTCCAGGAGTAAAAAACAACAACAAGTGACCTGATTAGAACAACTCTGGTCCCATCATAGCCCATCTTAAACCTTTTTTACAACAGATGTATCACGTCATGTCGTATAACGTCCGGGCTTATACCTGGTTAAGTTACCAGATCAGGAAAAACTACAGACAGGCCCCAGATCATTTTTTTCACTGCACCCTCACTGGGACCTGTTGTGCCACCTCTGATTTTGACCCAAATGTTGGACCGTATCCCAACTCTGCTGCTGTCTATACCCACACTATTAAAAAACTATTAAAATCAAAGAATATATCATTGTTGGTGTACATGCTCTCGGTTGTTGTTTCGGTGTCAGGTTCTTAGTGAATGGGGTGAGTTCTGAGATGTGGTGCCTGTCACCTTCTGTCCATGGCATGCTGTGGCATGCTTCTCTATGTAGGAGTGTAGGGTCATACTGTCCAACTCCTGGGCATTGGGGGTCGTCATGGGATCCACCACTGACACTGTGGAACTCAACCTGTCAATCTGACACACAGCACATACACGTAGGCACAGCACACACATTAATGATAATGCATTCAGACAACTGAGGGAACGGTCAGAGGAAAAAGAATCTGAACAGTTTTTCCCTGGGGTTTTGCCTGCTACACAAGTTCTGTTATAGTCACAGACATGATTGAACCAGTTTTAGAAACTTCAGAGTGTTTTCTATCCACACCTACTAATCATATGCATATAATATATTCCTGGCATGAGTAGCAGGAAGTTGAAATTGTGCACGCTATTTATCCAAAAGTGGAAATGCTGCCCCCTATACCCTAACAAGTTAATAATATAGACCATTGAGACAGCTAAAATATAATTGACATATAAAGCAATACAATATTACAGTATTACTATTATAATATTACAGTATTCATAATTTGTACATTGGCCTCAGACCATTGTTTGAAGCCCATTTCTTTGCAATCTTCTTGGTGTTCACTGGATCTGTTCTGTTGTTGCTTCC
This sequence comes from Oncorhynchus keta, assembly GCF_023373465.1. Lineage (NCBI taxonomy): Eukaryota > Metazoa > Chordata > Actinopteri > Salmoniformes > Salmonidae > Oncorhynchus > Oncorhynchus keta. The sequence goes on from NC_068426.1 coordinate 22,045,663, forward strand.
ATCCCTCTCCTCAATCTGGGTTCAAACCTGACCACCAGGGACGCATCGACAACTGTCACTCACGAAACATAGCTAACCATTTCACATAAGCTACATTTACCACCCTTTGACCGCAGTAGGGAAGAGCCAAACTGAGTGATCGTGTTCAACAGCATTAATGTAACAGTGTTGCTTCCATCCCACTCCTTTCCCCAACCTGGGCTCGAACCAGGGACACTCTGAACACGTCGACAACTGTCACCCACAAACCATTGTTACCATTCGCTTCACAAAAGCCACGGCCCTTGCTGAGCATGAGGAACAACCACGTCAAGGTCCCAGAGAGGGTGGCATCACCGATTGAACACTATTAGCAAGCAATTTCACATTGGCTATATTAATAGTGTGTTTATATGCCATCATTATGCTGCGAGACCACAGCAACGCAGTCTTCTATGGACCAGTTTATGCCAAAGTCTGTCTGTAGCAAAACAAGTCCAAATTGACATTGCATTGGCTTAAATGATTGCCACCTATTTGCAGCCATTTTCAAAATAACTTATTCCACAATTGTACAAGAGAACACAGGCTTCAGGAAAGTGTCCAAAAAGCTACTGCAGTTTGCCTTACCACTGACTGCTGGACATCAATGGTAACCACTTCTTACAGGTTACATGTCACTTCACTGAAATTTTTTCGATGTCTAGCTGTCTTCTGGAGTGCTTTGAGTTCAGCGACAGACACACCTCAGAGAACTTGGCAGAGGAACTGTTGAGAGTTGCCAGAGAATGTCAAGTAGATGGAAAAGTGGTCTGTTGTGTTAGCGACAATGCAGCTAACATAACCAAAGCCATGAAAATATTAAAATGGACCCATCATACCTGTCTTGCCCACACAATCAACCTGATTGAGATGCTGAAGAGATGCTCTGAAGGTGATGACAAAGTGTCTGAAAGCAGCTGTGGAATACTTCCACAGGAGCACAGTAGGTGCTGAAAAACTAAAGTCTACACAATGCCAGATTGGGATGCTGAGCTGAGGCCTAACAAGACTGCACTACAAGCCTCAAAAATGATAGTCCTGTGTAAAGGTCTGCAGTGAATCACAGCCAGCCGCCAGAGAGAAGCTAATGTAACCACAGGACATGTGACAGAGTTGATGGACACCCTATGTTCATCAATGGACAGAAAGTGCCACAGAATGGAATATAATCACGTGCTATCAGAAACCGCTGCACCCAACCGTTGACCCCAGGATGAAGAAGTTAGCCTTCAGTGATGCCAGAGCGGTTGATGAGGCTCTTCAAAGAATAACCTCAGCAGCAGGGAGGGACAGTCCCAGCAGTCAGCTGGCTCAGGCACCAGGAGGAAGAGGGATCAGATGGAGCAGAAGCACCAGCAGTAGTGCCACAAACGTCTGCTGTTTGGATGCTGTTTGATGAGAGAGAAACTGGGCATGCAGCACGAAGGAATACCTCAGCAGTTGCAATTATGAAGAGCCAATCCTATATGGAGGAGCCCCTCCTCCAAAGATAATTGTTGAGGCTGTCACATAGCTGAAAAGAGAAAACAGTAACTTATTAGTTCAGGTTCATGTCGAGCCCCTCCTCCAAAGATCTGCAAATCCTCTCAGCTGGTGGAAGAACAAGGCCTCTGTCTACCCACAGCTTACTAAAGTCATGACAGGGAGACAAATAGTTACTGAGAGTAGAAACCGCATCAGCCCCTCGAAAGTGAGGCAGCTTGTATTTCTGAATGCAAATCTCTCATAAAAGCAAAATCTGGTCAGCATTGCTCTGTGCTGCTGGTTATAACATGGCAGTAAAGAAGAGAGAGAAAAGAGGGACCAGTTTAATGTTTTAAGTGGGATGCTGCAGTTTTTTACATTGTTATTTATTTTTTCTTTGATATGGTGCAATAATATTTTATTATGTTGTTCAGATTGTATTAGTTTTGAATGGTTAGATTTATATGCACTTTATTTATATACATTAAAAAGTTATACTTTCAATGCAGATGTTTAATAGTGTTCTTTTTTCATAACAAACCAAAGCATTTTTAAATACATTGTGGTTAAGGTGGGGTATTATTTCATTTAATAATTTCATTAGAATTGTTTTAACATCAATCATAGTCAAACTATCGCAAATTGTTTGACTTGAAAAATACAAAAACATTTTTTTTTAAAGCCGTTTGGGAGCCAAAAGAGCCGGCTCTTTTTGGTGAGCTGAGCCGAACTAGCAGGCTCACTGAAAAGAGCCGGAATGCCCATCACTTATCACACGTTCAGATGAAAACCATTTTGGGCAGGAGCACGAGCGCATCACGTGAACAAGCAGTGCACGCAGTCAGACAGACATCAAAGCACATCTCTGGTGCCCAGAGAGCGCACTTCTGAACGGAGAGAGACATATCTCCAGACTCAAAACGCCCCAAAACATGTGGATATTGTGAATAGAAAGTGCATGGCAAATAGGAAAATTGCCCAGCTAAAGGCAAAAAGTGTACTAAATATGGAAAATGAAATCACTTTGCAAAAGTGTGCAGAGCTTACTGTGGTAAAAACTGTACACACATTAAGTGAAGATGAAATGTCAATCAAAGACTCAAATGCTGATGAACTGTTTATTGATTCAGTGACAGAGAAAAATCAAATATCAGTGACAGAGCAAGCCTTTGCTGTAATTGAGACAGGAACACACGGCACAGAGCTAAAGTTCAAACTAGACACTGGTGCACAAGTAAACATTATTCCTCTGAAGCAGACTGACTGGTTATGGTGGTGAACAGCTCCCAGTAAAAGGCACATGCACTTTCAAATGCAAATAGAAGGAAAGTGACATGATGTTGGACTTTTACGTTGTTGACACTAGAGCACCTGCAGTGCTTGGTCTTGAAGCATGTTTAGACATGGACCTCATCAAACTAGTTTTATCAGTGACAGCACCAGTAGAGACAGACAATGTACTGGACGAGTTTGCTGATGTTTTTGCAGGAATAGGATTATTCCCAGGAGAATGTACCATTCACCTTGACCCAGACGCAACCCCTGTGGTCTACCCACGAGAAAGATTCCCCTTGCTCTCCACGCCCGTCTGAAGAAGGAATTGGAGAGCATGGAGCAATCTGACATAGTCACCAAGGTTATAGAACTGTCATATTGGGTAAACACATTAGTGGTGGTCCAGAAACCACGCACAGGCAAGCTCAGAGTATATCTCGACCCAAGAGAACAAGGCTATCAAACGCCGCAATTACCCTTTACCGACACTAGATGGTATCACACACAAGCTAGCGGGAGCATGCTACTTCAGTGTCATGGACGCCAGCTCAGGCTACTTGTCACGACTTCCGCCGAAGTCGGTTCCTCTCCTTGTTCAGGCGGCGCTTGGCGGTCGACGTCGCCAGTCTTCTAGCCACCGCCGATCCACTTTTCATTTTCCATGGGTTTTGTCTTTGTTTCCCGCACACCTGTTTGTCATTTCCCAATTACTGTTCATGTGTTTAACCCTCTGTTTCCCCCATGTCTTTGTGTGCGATTGTTTGTTGTTCAGGTCGGTACGTTTCCGTCTGTTTTTCTCTGGGTGCTGTTTTCACCCGTGCTTTGTGGCAACCGTTATTGTTGTCACATTGGTATTGTTACTTCGTGCTATTTCTTAAGTAAAGTGCGTTGTTCACTCATCCCTGCTCTCCTGCGCCTGACTTCATGCACCAGCTACACTCACCGCCTGACACTACTGGGCTATCAAGCTCACAGAAGAGTCATCTAAGCTCACAACGTTCAACACACCATTTGGACACTACAGGTTCTGTTGCCTGCCATTTGGGATTATCTCAGCCCAAGGCGAGTTTCAGCGAAAGATCAACAAAGTGTATGAAGGCCTTGAAGGAGTTGTGGCAATTGTGGACGACATCCTTGTCTATGGTCGAACCAAAGAGGAACACGACAGAAACCTCCACGAAATGCTGCAAAGATCCCGCGAGAAAGAAGTCCGGCTCAACCTTGGGAAGAGCACAGTCGGCGCTACAGAGGTCAGCTACTTCGGACATCTTCTCACAGCGACTGGAATCAAGCCAGATCCACAGAAGATCTCAGCCATAAAAGAAATGGAGCCACTAAAGAACTGTGCAGAGCTGGAAACAGTGCTTGGTATGGTCAACTACTTAGCCAAGGTCGCACCCAGCCTTTCCAATGCTAATGCCCCCTGCGTCAGCTGCTAAAGCAGTCCAATGAGTTTCTCTGGGACAAGCAACACGACATTGCTTTCCAGAGAGTGAAAGACTTGATCACGAGAGAACCAGGACCAATCCTTGTCTACTACGAGCTCAACAAAGAGCTCAGACTCCAAGTGGATGCATCGAAGTATGTACTAGGTGCAGTGCTACTGCAAGAAAGGAAGCCCATTGGCTACGCTTCCAAATCTCTCAGACTGTGAAATCAACTGAGCTTAAATTGAAAAGGAGCTCTATGCCATTCTGTTCGGATGTAAGCATTTCCATCAGTACGTATTTGGAGGACAAGTCATTGTGAAATGCGACCACCAGCCACTTGAGTCAATCATGAGGAAACCGGTAGCCGCAGGCCCAAGGCCACAAAGAATGATGATCCTTCAACTACAAAAATACGACTTCACAATCACTCACCATCCAGGCAAAGACATCCCTGTCGCAGACACACTCTCCAGGAAGTTTCTGACCTACAAGGACAGCAGCCTCCGTTAACGGCATGGACATGCAAGTGCACACCGTGTACATAAACTTACCAGTTAGTGACCCAAAACTGAAGGAGATCTGAGCAGAAACAGAAAAGGACTGACAACTCACACTGTTGAGGAAAGACATACAGAATGGATGTCCTGAGGAGAGGAACAAATTCCCTCAGAGCGTCTCAGAGTTATGGAACCATCGCGATGAACTATCACAGATCAATGGAATCATTGTCAAACGAGAGAAATATCATCATTCCTACCAGTCTCAGAGAAGAGATTTTGACGAAGATCCATGCTGGACACATGGGCATGGAAAAGTGCAAACAGAGAGCACAGGACATTTTGTTTTGGCCCGGATTGGTAAATGTGCCACCTGTCTTGAACGATGCCCCTCAAACACCAAAGAGACAATGTTACCTCACTGCATCCCAGACCGACCCTGGCAGGTTGTGGCAACTGATCTGTTCACCTGGAACAACGAGGGCTACATCATAACCCTCGTAAAACTGACCATTCTACCGATCCTCGAATTAGGTGATGTCATCTATAAAATTGCTTCCAACACTCTACTCAACAAACTGGGTGCAGTCTATCACAGTGCCATCCGGTTTGTCACCAAAGCACCATACACTACCCACCATTGTGACCTGTACGCTCTCGTTGGTTGGCCCTCGCTTCATACTCGTCGCCAAACCCACTGGCTACAGGTTATCTACAAGTCTCTGCTAGGTAAAGCATGCCTTATCTCAGCTCACTGGTCACCATAGCAGCACCCACTCGTAGCACGTGCTCCAGCAGGTATATCTCACTGGTCACCCCCAAAGCCAATTCCTCCTTTGGTTGTCTTTCCTTCCAGTTCTCTGCTGCCAATGACTGGAACGAACTGCAAAAATATCTGAAGCTGGAGGCTCATATCTCCCTCACTAGCTTTAAGCACCAGCTGTCAGAGCAGCTCACAGATCACGGCACCTGTACATAGCCCATCTGTAAACAACCCATCTATCTACCTACCTCATCCCCATACTGTAATTATTTATCTATCTGTCTTGCGCCTTTGCACCCCAGTATCCCTACTTGCACATTTATCTTCTGCACTTCTATCATTCCAGTGTTTAATTGCTATATTGTAATTACTTCGCCACCATGGCCTATTTATTGCCTTAACTCCCTTATCTTACCTCATTTGCACTCACTGTATATAGACTTTTTGCTTTCTTTTGTTCTACTGTATTATTGACTATGTTTATTCCATGTGTAACTCTGTGTTGTTGTATGTGTCGAATTGCTATGCTTTATCTTGGCCAGATCGCAGTGGCAAATGAGAACTTGTTCTCAACTAGCCGACCTGGTTAAATAAAGGTGAAATAAAACATTTAAAATTTGAAAAAATAACAGTGGAGAACTACAGCAGATACTTCAAACTCGACAAGCTTCACATCACCTGTATCAGCTGTGATACACAAGCTGAAAGCAGCCTTTACCAGGCATGGCATCATAGAGACATTAATATCTGACAATGGCCCCTGTTACAAATAAAATCCATTTGAATTCTTCACAAAAGCATGGGAGTTAACATGTCACCACAAGCCCACATTACCCTCAAAGTAATGGCATTGCTGAAAGATCTGTGCAGATTGCTAAATCACTCATGGACAAAGCAAAAACAGACAAGAGAGACCCCTACCTCAGTCTCCTTGAATACCGCAACACTCCAGTTGACAACGTCAAATCACCTGCCCAGCTGTTGATGAGCCGCAGACTTTGCTCAATCCTTCCCAGCACCAACCAGCAGCTTCAACCTGAGGTCGTCAGCTACAAGGACATTCATGAAAAATATGCACAGAGACAACAACAAAAGAGAACTGAACGGCGGACGGAGAGTCAATTAGAATCCAGGGGCATAGCCTCCAGCAGTCGTCATCCAGCCAGCTGACACTGAACGTTCATATCACGTCCGCACCGCAGAAGGAGCAGTGTACCGCCACAGTCATCATCACCTACTGCACACAAAAGAACAACACACTGACGAGATGAACTGTTCCCCTGAAAGAGAGCGTGATGGACTAAACGCACACACAGCACAACATACACCATACTTAGCTGGAACACCACAAGAACTGTTGACTGACACAGAAGCATGCTCAGCATCATATCGCACAAGGTCAGGAAGAGAGGTCAAGACCAGAGCTGTCCTAGACCTGTGCAATGTCAAAGGGTGTAGGCGGATCGCTGCCCTAAAAGAGTTCCAGACTGTAAACTTGTTATTGAAAGTTCACTTGAAATGCTCTGGTAATGTATTTGTTTGATATGTTGAGATGTCAATGCTACAGTGAAAAGCTGAGTTGTTTAGAATCCTTTGTTCCAAAAGTAACAATATGCTGAATCATTGTTTCAGAGTCTGTTATGTTGATTCAGTTGGTGCAGTATAAATGGTAACTTTACCTTGAGTTCAAAGTACAGAGCATGTTTTCAAAAGAAATGTCTAGAATATGTAAAATATTTTTCTTTTTCGAGAAGGGGGATGTAATATACATATGTGTAAACATACTGAATTGTAATTGGATGCGTTTTACCTCTGTATCATACTGCGCTATGATTGGTTAAGACCACCCAGGTGGTGAGGTCATGGTCAATTGATCATGGTATGAGACAGGTGAACATGCCAGGTATAGCTAGCTAATAAAGAGCTACGTTAAGAAATATCCTGTCGTACTACATTTTATTATTTTGTACAAAGCGTGACAACACCAGAGGTACGCATCCATGCCGCTGTCACAGTCTAGATGTCGAGAACAGAGTATGCAAGTGCGGTCGAAAATCCAGCTCATCTCTAATGGAGCTCCACTTCCTTTCCAACCACTCCACTAAAAACCACTCCTCGCTCATCACAAAAAAAGTTAAGTAAAATGCTGCTCACAATTCACTCCAGTCATTAAAATCACAATTTAACCATCACTATTTATTTTTGTGATTACCCTGACATACTATTTGGTTTTTAAGTATTGAAACCAAACCATATGATTTCAATAAACACTATTTTAATAAACAACACGAAAAGGTGACTGTAAGAAGCACTTATCATTTCAAATAAGACTACATGTCGTATTAAAACAGCATATAAACACTCATATAAGTCAGGATTCAAACAAGTAGATTAAGAACAAACAAAAAGGTATTATTTAGAATATATTGTTTCAAGGTTATAGCCTACAAAGAAATACATTTTTTTTTTCCATTATTTTTTTTACCCCTTTTTCTCCCCAACTTCGTGGTGTCCAATTGTTGTAGTAGCTACTATCTTGTCTCATCGCTACAACTCCCGTACGGGCTCGGGAGAGACGAAGGTTGCCAAGCCGCACTGCTTCTTAACACAGTGCGCATCCAACCCAGAAGCCAGTCGCACCAATGCGCCGGAGGAAACACCATGCACCTGGCCACCTTGGCTAGCGCACACTGCGCCCAGCCCGCCACAGGAGTCGCTGGTGCGAGATGAGACAAGGACACCCCTACCGACCAAGCCCTCCCTAACCCGGGCGACGCGAGGCCAATTGTGCGTCGCCCCACGGACCTCCCGGAGAAATACATTTTGAACCATATGGGAGTACGACGCACTAGGCACTCAGCATTTAAACATTTCATTGTGTTAAATCATTATAAAAAATATCTGAGGGTAGTACTAAAGGATTTGAGGTAAAATAACTTCTTATGGCTGCAGGGGCAGTATTGAGTAGCTTGGATGAAGAGGTGCCCAGAGGTTCCCAGAGTAAATGGCCTGCTCCTCAGTCCCAGTTGCTAATACAGTGGGGCAAAAAAGTATTTAGTCAGCCACCAATTGTGCAAGTTCTCCCACTTAAAAAGATGAGAGAGGCCTGTAATTTTCATCATAGGTACACTTCAACTATGACAGACAAAATGTGAAAAGAAATCCAGAAAATCACATTGTAGGATTTTTTTATGAATTTATTTGTAAATTATGGTGGAAAATAAGTATTTGGTCAATAACAAAAGTTTCTCAATACTTTGTTAAATACCCTTTGTTGGCAGTGACAGAGGTCAAACGTTTTCACACACTGTTGCTGGTATTTTGGCCCATTCCTCCATGCAGAAAATACTTAAAGTGCATCAATTTGCCTGAAATTTAAAAAGAAATTCAAACCGTATTTAAACTGTAAACATTTTTTGACCATTTGATACTGAACAATAAAATAAAATAAAATCAATACATAATAATACATTCAAATAGATCAGCAACATTAACTTGGCCCTCTGCCCTAAGAGTGGATACTGCCTCTCTACACTCAGCCAGAATTCACTCAGTGTCTTAATGTGGAGTCCGACGTCATATCAATGAACTGGTCCTCCTCTGCAGAGCTGAAACCAGTTGGAGCTGGTGCATTGAAAGGATCTCTCACCCAGTCATATTGGGAACTGGTCCTCCTCTGCAGAGCTGAAACCAGTTGGAGCTGGTGCATTGAAAGGATCTCTCACCCAGTCATATTGGGAACTGGTCCTCCTCTGCAGAGCTGAAACCAGTTGGAGCTGGTGCATTGAAAGGATCTCTCACCCAGTCATATTGGGAACTGGTCCTCCTCTGCAGAGCTGAAACCAGTTGGAGCTGGTGCATTGAAAGGATCTCTCACCCAGTCATATTGGGAACTGGTCCTCCTCTGCAGAGCTGAAACCAGTTGGAGCTGGTGCAATGAACTGTTTTCAGGGAAGTACTTTTTAAAGAATCCCATCAGTGATGAAATATGCTCCTTAATATATGGACTCACTGAGGTGGCATCATAGTCAGTAGTGTCAACAAATTCATGCAGGTTCTCGAATGAATCAGTATTTCCTTCATCAAGTCGCCTGCCCCACATTGCAAGCTTTCGAGTGAAAGAGCTGATCTTGTCTGTGACCTGAGGGAGGTGTTGATCTTTCCCTTGAAGGTGTAGATTTAGTTCATTTAGCTTTCCAAATATGTCACTCGGGTAAGCCAGTTTTGCCAGGAAGTTCTCATCACTCAATTTTTCTGTGAGGTCATACTTGTGCTCCTGCTCCGAAAATATCTTATCTGCTCTCTGAGCTCAAAAGCTCGGGACAAGCCACCTTGCTTCAATGTGAAACAGCACATCTTGATGTTCAGCTCCCATCTCCTCACATATAGCAGAGAAGACTCTTGTTTTTAGTGGTCTGGTCTTTATAAAATTGACGACACCTACAATGTCAGTCATAACCTCACTTAATTCAGAGGAAAGGTGCCTTGATGCCAGTGCTTCTCTGTGTATGACACAGTGTGTCCACTCAGCATTAGGTCAGGCCTTCTTGATGAGTGCCCGAAGTCCTTTTCTCATCCCTGCCATGGTCTGTGCACCATCACTGCAAACACCAATGCAGTTCTCCCACTTTAGCCCATTCTCAGTCAGGAAGCAGTCCAGCATTTTGAATAGCTCTTCAGCTGTGGCTCTGTCTCTGACATATTTACAAAAAAGTAGATCCTCAGACAGGGAGTTTGTCATGTCAAAACGTACATAAGCGATAAACAAACCGTCTTTGTTGCTGTCTGTTGCTTCATCGAACTGTAAGGCAAAACGTTTGTCTTTGAGTTTATCTACCAGCTGTTCTTTAAGATCAGTGTCATTGGACAGAGGGATAGTTGTTATTTTTGCAGCGTCATTCAGCATGACAGAGACCATGTCTCATGCTGCAGGCAGTATCAGCTCCTCTGCTATGGAGTGGTTTTTTGTTGTTGCACTGAGCAATTTGGTACGCCACCTTATATGACAGTGCTCGCTCGTTTACTGAAGTAGCATTCACAAAGTGGGACGATTGTTGGCAATATTCGGCACGTTTTCGCTGAAAAAACTCAAGCGGCTTATCAGCGTGATTGGGGTGTAGTGTCTTTAAGTGACGCCTTAATTTATTTGGCTTCATGCTGTCCGCTGCCAACATTTATAGACACAGTAAACATACCGGTCTTTCCTCGTCTCCTACCGTAGTCACAGTGAAGCCAAGCGCTGCATACGCTTCGTCATATTTCCTCGTCTTAGCTTTCGGGAGACTTACGTTTGTCTCATTATCTCCGCCTCTCTCCGCCTTTCTTTTCATCCCTGTTAAATATTTTTCCATGGTGTCTCTTAAGGGTTTGTTATCTGCACTTCATATCTCCTGCTCTGTGCTGTGTGCTCTTGTTCGGTGCAAAAAAAAACTACTCCCTGCGGCAAAAAAAGCATGTTCCCCGGGGTCACACGCGCCCCCCCTGGCATCGCTCCGAGCCCCCCCATGGGGGCGCACCCCACTATTTGAGAATGAATTAAGGAGAGGTATATCTATAATTCCATGTGTTACACTTGTATTTTCATAAACTTGTATTTCTGTAAAAGTATTTCTGTATAATTGATGTGGCTATGCAAAAATCACTGGATGTTTTTGGAACTAGTGAACGTAACGCGCCAATTTAAACTCAGATTTTTTTATATGAAATTTCTCAAACCACACATATGTGTATTGTGTAACATGAAGTCCTATGAGTGTCATCTGATGAAGATCATCAAAGGTTAGTGATTAATTTTATCTGTATTTGTGCTTTTTGTGACTCCTATCTTTGGCTGGAAACAAACGTTTGTGGTGTTTTCGCTGTAAAGCCTATTTGAAATCGGACACTGTGCTGGGATTAACAACAAGCTTACCTTTAAAATGGTATAAAATACATGTATGTTTGAAGAATTTTAATTATTAGATTTCTGTTGTTTTGAATTTGGCACCCTGCTCTTTCACTGGCTGTTGTCATATCGTTCCCGTTAACGGGATTGCAGCCCTAAGACGATAACCCTATTAAAATGGAAATCTCCTTGAAAGAGGTAATATGCCAGGTCTATTCGGGCCAAAATCAATGGCCTATTGTCTTGATAACAGAACGAATGTTAACTCAACTTTTAAGATATCTGATTTTTTTGTTTATAAATACTTTGCTACAATGACACACTTAGCTAGCTAGCTACCCACCTCATTCTTTTCTTTTAGCATGTGCATGTAGTAAGTACAGCATAATGCCTTTGGGATGTGTCTTTCCAGACTCTACAACAATTCTTTAGTTGTGGACACTACATCACCGGACTCCCTCTCTTGCTCTTGGTCCTCATCTTTGTAAGTCACCTTGATTTTGATCAGTTCCATGAAAATATTTAGCATATTTGATGAAAGTAGCTAAAGCAAGGGGCTATAGCAGCACACAAGTAGACTACAAATGCATGCTGGGCCTGGCATAGCCCGAGCTCATGAAGTGAGCACTACTTGGAGCGAAATTGGAGGGGGCGAGAAGGCCAATGCTCCATCCAGCCTTTGGAAACCTCCCTCCACGTTCCACTGAAATTGGGCACGCTCTACTCCAACTCAGCTCACATACACTGGTGGAGAACATCAAGTGTTACTGGTGCATAATGAATGCCCAGGCCCGGCCCGTAGGGGGCCTGTCATGCCAAATAGCGTCCACCTGCCAATAATTTCCCCCCCATACGTCACAATGGGATTTAAGAAGCAATTAGCGCCCGTTGCTACTGTATATTAACAGTGTGATGATATAGAGTACAGTAGCGAATGCATCGCATTTTTGTAACGGCTGTTGGTGGAAGAAGGTGAGGACCAAAGCGCATCGTGGTACTTGTTCGTCATATTTATTCGAAACTGAACACTAAAGTGCAAAACAACAAAGAGACAACCGAAACAGCTCCGTCAGGTGCAACACACACTAAACAGAAATTAACTACCCACAAAACCCATGTGGGCAAGAGCTACCAAAGTATGGTTCTCAATCAGAGACAACGATAGACAGCTGTCCCTGATTGAGAACCATACCCATCCAAAACATATAAATAAAGAAATATAGAACACAAAACATAGAATTCCCACCCCACATCACACCCTGACCTAACCAAATAGAGAAATAAAACGGCTCTCTAAGGTCAGGGCGTGACAACAGGCGTGTGCCTTTCCAAATCATGTCCAATCAATTGAATTTAGCACAGGTGGACTCCATTCAAGTTGTAGAAATATCTCAAGGATGGTCAATGGAAACAGGATGCATGGATTCTGTTTTTAATTTTTAATACATATCCACAAAAAAAAAAAAAAAATGTATTCACTTTGTCATTATGGGGTATTGTGTGTTGAGTGATAGTTATCAATAAATGTCACAATAAGGTGCAGAGCGTTTCGATTTGTCTGCTGGGGGGCAAGGAGACCCCAAGCCCAATATTGGAATCAAGCAGCCTTACTTGACTCCTTAGTCAAAGGACCTTACATGTTCTATTTAAAGAGTAAATTGTCCCTGCAAGACAAACCAGCCACATACTCCATCTAAACGTGAATCGATTCTCAATTGCGATACGGTTCTAGAAACAGAAATCCCTCTACCTTCATATCACCTCAAAAATAATTCCACACATGCAAATGACACACTCAAAAGTACACTGAGTAAAACCAAATGCATGCTTTTCAACCGATCGCTGCCTGCACCCGCATGCCCGACTAGCATCACCACCCTGGATGGTTCCAACCTTGAATATGTGGACATCTATAAGTACCTAGGTGTCTGGCTAGACTGCAAACTCTCCTTCCAGACTCACATCAAACATCTCCAATCAAAAATCAAATCCAGAGTCGGCTTTCTATTCCGCAACAAAGCCTCCTTCACTCACGCTGCCAAGCTTACCCTAGTAAAACTGACTATCCTACCGATCCTCGACTTCGGCGATGTCATCTACAAAATGGCTTCCAACACTCTACTCAGCAAACTGGATGCAGTCTATCACAGTGCCATCCGTTTTGTCACTAAAGCACCTTATACCACCCACCACTGCGACTTGTATGCTCTAGTCGGCTGGCCCTCACTACATATTCGTCGCCAGACCCACTGGCTCCAGGTCATCTACAAGTCCATGCTAGGTAAAACTCCGCCTTATCTCAGTTCACTGGTCACGATGGCAACACCCATCCGTAGCACGCGCTCCAGCAGGTGTATCTCACTGATCATCCCTAAAGCCAACACCTCATTTGGCCGCCTTTCGTTCCAGTACTCTGCTGCCTGTGACTGGAACGAATTGCAAAAATCGCTGAAGTTGGAGACTTTTATCTCCCTCACCAACTTCAAACATCAGCTATCCGAGCAGCTAACCGATCGCTGCAGCTGTACATAGTCTATAGGTAAATAGCTCACCCTTTTTCACCTACCTCATTCCCATACTGTTTTTATACTGTTTTTATTTATTTACTTTTCTGCTCTTTTGCACACCAATATCTCTACCTGTACATGCCCATCTGATCATTTATCACTCCAGTGTTAATCTGCAAAATTGTATTATTCGCCTACCTCCTCATGCCTTTTGCACACATTGTATATAGACTGCCCATTTTTTTCTACTGTGTTATTGACTTGCTAATTGTTTACTCTATGTGTAACTCTGTGTTGTCTGTTCACACTGCTATGCTTTATCTTGGCCAGGTCGCAGTTGCAAATGAGAACTTGTTCTCAACTAGCCTACCTGGTTAAATAAAGGTGAAATAAAAAAATAAAATAAAAAAACTGTTGCAGCAGATAGTATCTTTCAGTGACCACTGTTGGGTTGCGACCACACGTTCTGCGTGAAGTTTATGGGATTGTTAAATAAATGTTATAACTATTTGGTTCTAATATCATCACCTCTTGAAGAGCCTAGAACTACACATGACCAATTATTCCACATTCATCATCAGAGTTATACAGCAAGTAACCACATGCTTCCATGATCAGTAAACATCAATGGATCATGTCATTTCAGATACATGAGTGTAGCCTGACGATATCTCTCAATATTAGGTACCATCAATTGGATATTTGAGTGATATGAAAGTGCCTGACAAGTATGAGTGATTTCGGTTATTTCCCATCCTTTGTGGGCTCTGCCTGACAAGCAGCAGACGGGGGGCATTTACCGATTTACTGTTAGCTGATCATGTTTACTATGCAAGCCACTGGTAGAAACGTTGTACAGTTGGCTAAACAGTGGTTAGTAGACATAATGTACTTTCTCTGCAACCAACGTAGGCCTACCCAACAAAGTTAGTTGACATTATCCCCTTTTCAACATTGTTTTTAATCACGATTGCCCCCAAAAGCACACATTTCTGTTGTGGGTGCCAGACAAAGTCAACCGTTTCAATTCGTTAAGTGTTTGGTGACTAGTTGACAAGTTGAATCAGGTCTGCATGTTCCCAATCAGAGGCAGCTGTCTATCGTTGTCTCTGATTAGGGATCACATTTAGGCAGAAATGTGTGGGGGTACTGGAGAACTGGAGTTATGAAACACTTGTCTACAAAACAAGTCTTACATTATTTTCTCTTCAATCCAGGTTCAATTAGCATAGAAGGTTATCCAAGAGAGAAAAAAGCTCAGACAATTGTCCCTACACAAACCCTTATGCTAAGAATACCATTCCAGGTGGTTCAATAGTTTTCAAGCAGGGTACCACAGAGAGCTATATGTATTTTCAAAGCATTGTTGTACGTTATTGTCTGTTCCATGTTGCCATGAAAACACATGTCCCACCCTTTCAGAACCTTCTGTACAATCTGTTAAGCAAAAAAGTAATTCAGTCCCATTACTAACCTATTCCTGAACTCAACACACAGACTCCTTTTCAGCCTATTTCTTCAAGGATGGAAGGCAGAAGACTATTCTTTCCCTGGGGTGACTATCTGGTCTCTAGGCGTGTTGCCACAGGAGATACTGCCAGTTCACCCTGATACCCAGAAGACTATTCTTTCCCTGGGGTGACTATCTGGTCTCTAGGCATGTTGCCACAGGAGATACTGCCAGTTCACCCTGATACCCAGAAGACTTCATTCTCTCTCCTTGAGTATTGTGTTTACTGTTCTCCTGCTGAACATGTTGAGGTAAATTGCATCTCTCAGTTACTTAATTTCAATATGCTCTAACAAACTAACACGAGAACACACACTAGGATTCAAGGATAGTTCATCAATGGTTCGTTTCACCATTTAAGAAAATACTTTCAGAGAGAATTATGTAGAAGAAGCTGAATTCAAAATCCCTCCAAGTTTTTCTAAGCAATAGGCCTACAATAGCTATTCAGTATTAGAAGGTCAAATGCAATAGACTTGAGAACCTGTCAATAGAAATGAAATACTTTACAGTGACAGTATTTGAATGGCCCGAGGTGGTAGCATGTGGGCGTAGCTGACCTCTACTGGGTCACAGACCCTCCAGAGGGCCCACGGGGAGATCATATCTTAGAATGACCCTGGGGTGTACATACACACCAGGGCCCTGGGACACTGGAGAGCTGGTTATTATATTGATATTGAGTGGTCAGGGGGTCAGCCTAGATACCACCCAGAAGGGCCAACTGGTGAGTGGCATTGATGTTACAAAGTTACTCTAGGTGAGATCTCATTGTATTGTAAAGATCTCTCCACAACCTTTCAAGCAATCAAAATACATGCTGTTCTATAAAGTGGTTGGTTCATGGGTAGAACCCATTAGTTTTCTTCCAACTGCTAAACTCTTGTTGCTAAGATACAGTGAGCTCCAAAGTATTGGGACAGTGACAATTATACATTTTTTGGGGCTCTTTACTTTGCACTTTGGATTTGAAATGATACAATGACTATGAGAGTATTTTCATCCATATCGTTTAAAAAATTACAGCACTTTTTGTACATACACATCCCCCAATTCCCTTATACGTTTATTTAAGTAGTAAAAAGTGAAGTATTTGGTCACATATTCATAGCATGCAATGACTACAAGGTTGTGACTCTACAAATGGTTGGATGCATTTGTTGTTTGTTTTGGTTGTGTTTCAGATTATTTTGTGCCAAATAGAAATGATAAATAACGTATTGTGTTATTTTGGAGTCAGTTTTGTTGGAAAGAAGAATATGTTTCCAAAAACTTCTACATTAAAGTGGATTCTACCATGATTATGGATAATCCTGAATGAATTGTGAATAATATCATACCCCCAAGACATGCTAAACTCTCACCATTTTGGGGGGGTATGATATCTGTGCGTCTTATAACTTTCTTACTCATCATTGTTCATGATTCTTTCAGGATGATCCCTAATCATGGTACCATCCGTATTAATGTAGAAGTGTTTAGAAACATATTCTATTCGTATTTAAAATAAAAGTCACTCCAAAATGACTATGTACAAAAACTGCTGTAATTTCTAAACAGTTCACCCGATATGGAAGAAAATTCCCTCAAATTAAAGCTGACAGTCTACACTTTAACCTCGTAGTCGTTGTATCATTTCAAATCCAAAGTGCTGGAGTACAGAGCCAAAACAACAAAAATGATGTCACTGTCCCAATACTTTTTGAGCTCACTGTATATCAAGCCCCTGCTGATTTTTAACCATATACTTTAGAGTTTTTAAATGTTGTTCTACACCGGTGGGAATAAGTACATTCATGGTAACCGTGCTCTAACTAAGGGGCTGGACTTTGCTGCTCTTCCCTGGATGACGTGTCTCCCTCCATCACTTCCCTGTCACCAGCTTATAATAATAATAATAATAATAATAATATTCTGCCATGACCAAGGTGTCACTGGTCATGATGAGTGAGACAGGAATTACATTTCAACCTTGACGTGTCAACATTCTGTGTCAACATTCTGGATTATTTAAGCCTGGGTGTTGGACTCACACCAGTAGTGTGGCCTGGTTTTAGTTGGCAGTGATGACTTGAATATCTGATGGTGAGTAGTTTCATGAACATGTGGTTGGTTTTCTCCTCAAGAGAAATTCACCGCTCCATATTTTCCTTATCATTGTTATTTGGAGCTCAAGAACCTCCAACTGTACTTCTGAACAATCTTCAGGGTTCAGAAAGACCTTCAAACTGGGGATATGTAAAGTACTTTCACAAAGTGTCACATTAGCAATTGTGTGGACTATTCAATGTCCGTTGGATCTAAAACATTCTCACAATTACTGCAGGTTTAAGTTAGGTCAGTTTCACAAAGCTTCTCAATTCTCTCTATCAGCCAAAATGTTCCTGGTCTTTTACCTCATGTCAATCGGTGCCTCTTTTTCTGTCCTCTACATCTACTACGACTGAAATGACTGCAACACTTAACAAAGAGCTGCAGTTAGTTTCAGAATGGGTGGCAAGGCATAATTTAGTCCTAAATATATATATATATATATATATATATATATATATTTGTAACTAAAAGCATTGTATTTGGGTCAAATCATTCACTAAACCCTAAACTTCAACTAAATCTTGTAATGAATCATGTGGAAATTGAGCAAGTTGAGGTGACTAAACTGCTTGGAGTAACCCTGGATTGTAAACTGTTATGGTCAAAACATATTGATACAATAGTAGTTAAGATGTGGAGAAGCCTGTCCATAATAAAGCGCTGCTCTGCCTTCTTAACAGCGCTATTAACAAGGCACTATTGGGGACAGTAAGATAAACAATGAAGAGAAATTATACATAAAACATGTCGGTGCTTATCGGCCATTGGACATAAACAAATTCATCAATGAGTGGTTTGGAAGGAATCAGTGACAGTGGCTAACTGTAAGCATTGCAAACCGATCACTAGTCTGCTATTCAGTGGAGTGGCTGTGTGGTCCTACATCTGGGATTAAGTGGCTCTTTTCCAAGTTAAAAATGATAAATATTCAACATTGCCCATGCTGGTAATGAAGCATGATTTTTCCCGCGCTCAAAACAACTGTTAACCTGGAACTGTGAAACCTTGACTTCAGTGAGTTCAAGACAACTGGAAAATACTGAAAAAAACAAGCTCCGACTGGGAAATACGTTTTGAATGGTCATCCAACTCGGAATTGTAAATCGGGAACTCGGGCCTCTTTCTTGAGCTACAACCTGAAGATCAATGACAACATCATGAATCGACCTTGTTTTTTCCCAAGTTCCCAGTTGTCTTGAAAGCACCATAAATCCAGAGAATGTATGTATGTTGGATGGCGCCAGAGAGAATGGCTGACGTTTGCATGCTCCAAACCAACTGTGCTATTTTTTATTTTTTTAAAGCTTATTTTGTACATAATGATGCTGATACTGTTTCTTATGACTGAACTGTCACGCCTTGGTCTTAGTATTTTGTGTTTTCTTTATTATTTGGTCAGGCCAGGGTGTGACATGGGTTTATGTTGTTGTATTTCGTATTGGGGTTTTTGTATTATTGGGATTACGGTTGATTAGGGGTGTTGTATAGGCTTGGCTGCCTGAGGCAGTTCTCAATCAGAGTCAGGTGATTCTCGTTGTCTCTGATTGGGAACCGTATTTAGGTAGCCTGGTTTCGCTTTGTATTTCATGGGTGATTGTTCCTGGCTCTGTGTAGTTTCACCAGATAGGCTGTAATAGGTTTCACATTCCGTTTGTTATTTTGTATCTTTATTTCATGTGTCGCTTTTTCCAATAAAGTCATGAGTAACTACCACGCTGCATTTCGGTCCGACTCTCTTTCGACAAACGAAGAACGCCGTTACATGAACATAACTTCTGGACATCAGAACAGCGATTAATCACCTCAAATTGGAAGAAGCTTTTTCATTTAATGAATCTGACGAGAAGGATATTATGGTTTCCCCGGAACAGGCCCAAATCCCCATCAATTACGTGAAGAAAAGACAGAGAAAAAGGGGGCGGAGGTCGGAATGCCTTCAGAGAATTCGTAGGCGAGCGAGTAAACTCCCACTGTCATCCATTCTATTGGCCAACGTGCAATCATTGGAGAATAAAATCAAGATTATCCTAGCAACGGAACATTAAAAATTGTAATAGCTTATGTTTCACCGAGTCATGGCTGAATGACAATACGGACAAAAAAGAGCTGGCGGGATTTCCCATGCACCGGTAGAACAGAGAAGCTACGTCTGGTAAGACGAGGAGTGGGGGTGTGGGTCTACTTGTCAATAACAGCTGGTGCACGATGTCTAATATTAAATAAGTCTCGAGGTATTATTCACCTGAGGTAGAGTGCCTTATGATAAGCTGTAGACCACACTATCGAATTTCTACCAGCATGTCACATGTGCAACCAGAGGGGAAAAAAAACTCTACACCACCTTTACTCCTACTCCACACACAGAGATGCATACAAACCTCTCTCTCGTCCTCTATTTGGCAAATCTGACCATAATTCTATCCTCCTGATTCCTGCTTACAAGCAAAACCTAAAGCAGGAAGTACCAGTGACTTGCTCAATACAGAAGGGGTCAGATGACGTGGATGAAACTCTACAGGACTGTTTTGCTAGCACAGACTGGAATATGTTCTGGGATTCAGCCAATAGCATTGAGGAGTATACCACCTCAGTCATGGGCTTCATCAACAAGGGCATTGACGACGTCATCCCCACAGTGACCGTACGTATTGTCGCAAACCTCTTCAAGGTTAGGAGCGTTTGTCACAAACTAAGTGGTAAACTGTCACCAAATCACCCAAAAATGAGAGTTATTTCGAACAGGACAGTACCTGTGTGTTTGTTTCTCCGTCCTGGTCCACCCAGGCCGTAGGCGAGGTCAAGGATAGCAGGGTTCGGTACACGAATCGGGTTCTCGGTAGGTCCAGGTCCAAACGCCAACAGGTAAGTCCAAAACAATCCAGCTCATACACGGTAAATCCAGCCAATCTCTATATTCTCTTTCTCTATTGTTCATAGCTCCTTCCAGCACTCTCTCTTCCTCTTCCTGGTTGTTCTTGACCCTTTATCTGTGAGTCGGCTCCACCTTCTGAGGGTTCCCCTTGCTTCTGGGACTTGTAGTTTTGGCGGTCGGCCATTTTGTGATCTGTAGTTCTGACAGGGGTGGCCATTTTAGTGATTGGGCAGAGCCCGTTTATTAGTTCTGCTCTCACATATCTGCCACTTATCACTCGACCCCCTTCTTTGCCACAGTATATATTCCAAACAGAAGCCATGGATTGCAGGCAACATCTGCATCGAGTTGTTGCCTACCAGACATGAGCTAAATGCCGTTTATGCTCGCTTCGAGGCAAGCAACACTGAAGCATGCACGAGAGCACCAGCTGTTCTGGACAACTGTGTGATAACGCTCTCGGTAGCGGATGTGAGCAAAACCTTTAAACAGGTCAACATTCACAAAGCCGCGGGCCAGATGGATTACCAGGACGTGTACTCAAAGCATCCACGGACAAACTGGCAAGTGTCTTCACTGAGTCTGTAATACCAACATGTTTCAAGCAGACCACCATAGTCCCTGTGCCCAAGGAAGCAAAGGTAACCTACCTAAATGACTACCGCCCTGTAGCACTCACATCAGTAGACATGAAGTGCTTTGAAAGGTTGGTCATGGCTTACATCAACAGCATTCTCCCGGATACCGTAGACCCATTCCAATTCCCATATCGCACCAACATATCCACAGATGACGCAATCTCAATTGCACTCCACACTGCCCTTTCCCACCTGGACAAAAGGAACACCTATGTGGGAATGTTGTTCATTGACTACAGCTCAGCGTTCAACACCATAGTGCCCACGAAGCTCATCACTAAGCTAAGGACCCTGGGACTAAACACCTCCCTCTGCAACTGGATCCTGGACTTCCTGATGTGCCGCAATCAGGTGGGAAGGTAAGGCAACAACACATCTGCCACGCTGATCCTCAACACTGGGGCCCTTCAGGGGTGTGTGCTTAGTCCCCTCCTGTATTCCCTGTTCACCCATGACTGCGTGGCCAAACACAACTCCAACACCATCATTATGTTTG
>NC_068426.1:22072113-22099613 GCF_023373465.1 Oncorhynchus keta
CCACTCTGTAGTAGAGGATGGATGGGTAGAGCTCGACTGAAAGCTGGCGAATCCTGTGAGCATTGACCACACTTCAAAGGCAAGGGCAAGTGTGTGTGTGTGTGTGTGTGTGTGTGTGTGTGTGTGTGTGTGTGTGTGTGTGTGTGTGTGTGTGTGTGCAAGGCCATTTCTCCTTCCATCTCTCCTGTAAGCCTTCAAGGCATCGCCATGACAACTAAGGCAAAATCTTCCAGCAAAAAGACACAGACCTGTGTCTTGTTCTTTTTCTTTTTGTCTGCTGTGTTGCTAATCTCAACAACACACAATAATTGTTAGGATCTCTGTTAAATAAATTATCTATACATTATATTAGCCCCTCCCATAGACCTGCAACAAAGGAGGAGTCTATCTATGTAATAAAACTATAGTTTCCCAGTATCTGTATGTACTGTGTGTTGGGCCTCTCTACAATTTTTCACAGTCCATGTCAGACAGACTTCCTCACAGAGATCAAACAGAACAAGATCTTACAAAAAAACAACATAAGCAAAGCCGATGCAATACAAGTAGGAAGAAAACCGGAGTAGAAACGTTGTTCACTGCAAAATCAGTATCCAGCAAAAAGTATTCCACATGGTGTTTCCCTGGAAACCAAATAGTCCTCTCTGAGGACTGTGGAGCGAGGTGGGATGTGATTGGACTGGGGCCGTGGTGACATCAGAGCCTCACTGAACTCCTTCTTCGTCAACGTACGTTGAGGGAAACCAGCCAATCTGAAATGTCAACAATGAGATCAGAAACTTGGAAAAAATCTAATACTGTAGCCTAAAGAAAAGACTTCTAGATTTCGGTGAGGCAAATGCTAGATTAGACAACATTGTAGACTTCACTTTGCGCAAACCCTGTATATTAAGACTATCTCATGCCTGTGTAATTACACAGCAATTGCTATAGTAAGAACATTGTAATATCATGAATAACATCTCTTAAGCCCCTCCTATATTCGTTCTCTCTCACCCTGTCATTGGCCTCTCCCTTCCACCACCCCTGGTCTCCTCCAATCTTGCTGTAAATCTTGACGATGTCCCCTTCTCTGAGAGACAGCTCTCTCATGTCCCGTGCTGCAAAGTTGTACCTGGCCACCGCTGTGCTGACCACCCTCGGCGTGAATACTGCAGCAATGACATCAGAGCGAGTCCGTGGGATAACAGTGCAGAGAGACCAGACACAATGGTGGCCCACAGATAAAGATCGTGGGAGAGTGCACAACATTAACAGACAGTAGTGGAGATTAGGGTTGGAGGAGAGGATGGTGCAGGAGTGATACAGAGGAGATGGATTCTGCACCTTGATTCAAGTTGACTTTCTAAAGAAACCAGTTCATTCAATGTTCTACTCAATGATGGCACAGTGATGGCACATAAAGATAAAGTCGCACATCCTATATGCTCCAAACAATGTAATGCACAGTGATGACACATGACGACAGAGATGAGATCCTATGACAGCAGCTATGAAAGAGTACGGGATGAAAAGGGATGTGAAACGAGAGGAGAGGTGGCTTGCTAGAGGGAAGAGGGAAGAAGAACAAGAGCTGAAGAAAAGGGAGGAGAGAGTACCTGACCAGAAGGGGGCTGAGCTCTGAGAGGAGAAGTTTAGACCCTGAGGACTGAGGAAGGAGAAGTTGTAGGAAGCGCCAATGGCTGCTGAGACAGGCAGTGGAAGAGAGAACAAGAAAGACAGAAAAAGAGAGAGAGAAAGGAAATTCATTAGGGAGCGTGCAATGGCCACCTTGATCTCTGGCCAGCTAACACACCGGGCTTTGGACAGATAGTCCCCATGGGAAAAAAATTGCCTAAATCAAGAGGGAGAAAAACAATACTCCATTTTATACCCATGCCTCACACACTGAAAAAACAACCTTGACAAATGTCCAAGAAACCAGAGGCGCTGAATCCTGCTCCTGGCCAGCCAGCCCCTATCCTCTGCCCTGAAGCACACCCCTTCCAACACCTCTAAACCACACACGACACATACACACTCCCATTCATCTCTCCATCCATTTCCACACACTGACCAGAAAAATGGAAGGAGAAAAATGTGTTGTTTGTGCCAGATGGACCTGGCTGGAGAGGGAGAAAGACTATGTGGGAGGCTGGCCAGAGCAGAGAGCAGAGCCAAATCATTTATTACACATCTAATGATGGAGAGTGTTCAACAGAGCCTATTCAGCTGGCCAGCCAGCCAGCTCAGGGCCTGAGACAGCTGCCAGGAGCCCCAGCCCAGCCTTCCCCCCTCACTCTCTCTTTGGCGGGTTGGTTAGTTCAGGGGAAGTGGTGACTCTGGGAGGGACCGAGCCCTGCAGGATGACTGGCCTGGCTTGGTGTCTCCTGTTCTGGGAGGAGAGGGGCGGGAGGAGAAACAAACCGGCAGCCTGTCCCTGTCAGTTAATTCTGTGCCCATAGCCCTGCACACTCTGTAAGAATGCATGCACTAACTCTGAATAGGGATGTCTGTATTGTCAGAGAGAAGAGGAAGGAAGAAGGCTCACCAGGGATGGGCTCACCTGGAGAGCGGGTGCTGGCCCGCGACGCCGGCCCCCGTTCTTTAGATTTGTAGGGATATCGTAAAGTCGTGTCTAGCAGCTTGAAACTCTCCTTCAGCGAATGAGACTGATAGTACTCCACCAACTCCTGTCAGACGAAACACAAGAGGAAGAAGCAATAGGGTCCTTCATTAATCATATAAGCATTAGAAGTAGTAAGGGGACATTGTGTGATTGATTGATGAAAGCTATATTACCAGTAGACTCTCAAACTTCTTAGCCTCAGTGATGTGAATCCAGCTGTCTTTCTCAATGACTTTAATGTGCTTCACTTCCTCATTGAACCTGTCGGAAACAAAAGTACTGCAGTGACTAGAGAGGAATCACAGGATAGGGAACGCTACCTCTAAAGGCATCCCAAACTGTATGACAACTTCCTGACAATAATGTACAGTCGTGGCCAAATATGACACAAATATGAATTTTCACAAAGTCTGCTGCCTCAGTTTGTATGATTGAGTGACCAGATTAATTGCAATTAATTGCAAAGTCCTCCTTTGCCATGCAAATGAACTGATTCCCCCCGAAACATTTCCACTGCATTTCAGCCCTGCCACAAAAGGACCAACTGACATCATATCAGTGATTATCTCGTTAACACAGGTGTGAGTGTTGACGAGGACAAGGCTGGAGATCACTCTGTCATGCTGGTTGAGTTTGTATAACAGACTGGAAGCTTCAAAAGGGGGGTGGTGCTTGGAATCACTGTTCTTCCTCTGTCAATCATGGTTACCTGCAAGGAAACACGTGTCGTCATCATTGCTTTGCAAAAAAAGGACTTCACAGGCAAGAATATTGCTGTCAGTAAGATTGCACCTAAATCAACCATTTATCAGAACTTCAAGGAGAGCGGTTCAATTGTTGTGAAGAAGGGTTCAGGGCGCCCAAGAAAGTCCAGCAAGCGCCAGGACCGTCTCCTAAAGTTGATTCAGCTGCGGGATCGGGGCACCACCAGTACAGAACTTGCTCAGGAATGGCAGCAGGCAGGTGTGAGTGCATCTGCAAGCGCAGTGAGGTGAAGACTTTTGGAGGATGGCCTGATGTCAAGAAGAGCAGCAAAGAAGCCACTTCTCTCCAGGAAAAACATCAGGGACAGACTGATATTCTGCAAAAGGTACAGGGATTGGACTGCTGAGGACTGGGGTAAAGTCATTTTCTCTGATGAATCCCTGTTCCGATTGTTTGAGGCATCCATAAAAAAGCTTGTCCGGAGAAGACAAGGTGAGCGCTACCATCACTCCTGTGTCATGCCAACAGTAAAGCATCCTGAGACCATTCATGTGTGGGGTTGCTTCTCAGCAAGGGAGTGGGCTCACTCACAATTTTGCCTAAGAACACAGCCATGAATAAATAATGGTACCAACACATCCTCCGAGAGCAACTTCTCCCAACCATCCAGGAACAGTTTGGTGATGAACAATGCCTTTTCCAGCACCTTGCCATAAGGCAAAAGTGATAACTAAGTGGATCGGGGAACAAAACATTGATATTGTGGGTCCATGGCCAAGAAACCCCCCAGACCTTAATCCCATTGAGAACTTGTGGTCAATCCTCAAGAGGCGGGTGGACAAACAAAATCCCTCAAATTCTGACAAACTCCAAACATTGATTATGCAAGAATGGGCTGCCATCAGTCAGGATGTGGCCCAGAAGTTAATTGACAGCATGCCAGGGCGGATTACAGAGGTCTTGAAAAAGAAGGGTCAACACTGCAAATATTGACTCTGTCACGCCCTGGTCGAAGTAATGTATGTTTGTCTCCATTTATTTGGTCAGGCCAGGGTGTGACATGGGTTATTGTGGTGCGTTTTTGTCATGGGGTTTTTGTGGGGTGTCTACGTAGTCTATGGCTGCCTGAGGCGGTTCTCAATCAGAGTCAGGTGATTATCGTTGTCTCTGATTGGGATCCATATTTAGGCAGCCATATTCTTTGAGTATTTCGTGGGTGATTGTTCCTGTCTCTGTGTTTGTAGTCACCAGATAGGCTGTATAGGTTTTCACGTTCCGTTTGTTGTTTTGTATTGTTCGTGTTTTTGTCGTTCAATAAACATGTATGGAAATTACCACGCTGCATTTTGGTCCGACTCTCTTTCGACGGAAGAAAACCTTAACAGAATCACCCACCACACCAGGACCAAGCAGCGTGGTGACAGGCAGCGACAGCAGAAGCAGCGAAAGGAGGAATGGACATGCGAAGACGTTTTGGATGGCAAGGGTTGTTACACTTGGGAGGAGATACTGGCTGGAAGAGATCGCCTCCCATGGGAACAGGTGGAGGCACTTAGGAGAGCAGAGGCAGCCGGAGAGAGGAGCCGACGATACGAGGGAACACGGTTGACAAGGAAGCCCGAAAGTCAGACCCAAAAATGTCTTGGGGGGGTGCTCAGGGAGAGTGTGGCAGAATCAGGGTTCAAACCTGAGCCAACTCCCCCTGTTTATCGTGAGGAGCAGCGATCAAAGGACTTCTGGACTTGGGAGGAGATATTGGACGGAAAAGGACCCTGGGCACAGCCTGGTGAATATCGACGCCCCAAAGAAGAACTGGAGGCGGCGAAAGCGGAGAGGCGCTGGTATGAATAGGCAGCACGGCGACGCGGATGGAAGCCCGAGAGTCAGGGGCTCACAGGGAGTATGGCTACGCCAGGTAGGAGACCTGCGCAAACTTCCTGTGCTTACCGGGGGGCTAAAGAGACCGGGCAGGCACCGTGTTATGCTATGGAGTGCGGGTGCATAGCCCGGTAAGGTACATATCAGCTCTTCGTATTGGCCGGGCTAGAGTGGGCATCGAGCCAGGTGAGGTTGGGCAGGCTCGGTGCTCAAGAGCTCCAGTGGGCCTGCACGGTCCGGTCTATCCAGTGCCACCTCCACACACCAGTCCTCCGGTGGCAGCTCCCCGCACCAGGCTTCCTGTGCGTGTCCTTGGCCCAGTACCACCAGTGCCAGCACCACGCACCAGGCCTTCAGTGCGCCTCGCCTGTCTAGTGCTATCAGAGCCTTCCTCCTCTACAGTGCTGCCGGAGCCTCCCGCCTGTTCAGCGCAGCCAGAGCCTTCCTCCTCTACAGCGCTGCTGGAGTCTCCCGCCTGTTTAGCGCAGCCAGAGCCTTCCTCCTCTCCTGTGCTGCCGGAACCTCGCGCTTATTCGGTGCTGCCAGAGCTGCCAGCCTGCATGGAGCAGCCTGAGCTGCCAGCCTGCATGGAGCAGCCAGAGCTGTCAGTCTGCATGGAGCAGCCAGAGCTGTCAGTCTGCATGGAGCAGCCAGAGCTGTCAGTCTGCATGGAGCAGCCAGAGCTGCCAGTTTGCATGGAGCAGCCAGAGCTGCCAGTTTGCATGGAGCAGCCAGAGCTGCCAGTCTGCATAGAGCTGCCAGTCTGCATAGAGCAGCCAGAGCTGCCAGTCTGCATGGAGCAGCCAGTCTGCATAGAGCAGCCAGAGCTGCCAGTCTGCATGGAGCAGCCAGAGCTGCCAGTCTGCATGGAGCAGCCAGAGCTGCCAGTCTGCATGGAGCAGCCAGAGCTGCCAGTCTGCATGGAGCAGCCAGAGCTGCCAGTCTGCATGGAGCAGCCAGAGCAGCTAGATCCGCCAGTCAGCCAGGATCCGCCAGTCAGCCATGATCTTCCAGATCCGCCAGTCAGCCAGGATCCGCCAGTCAGCCAGACTCTTCCAGATCTGCCAGTCAGCCAGACTCTTCCAGATCTGCCAGTCAGCCAGACTCTTCCAGATCTGCCAGTCAGCCAGACTCTTCCAGATCTGCCAGTCAGCCAGACTCTTCCAGATCCGCCAGTCAACCAGACACTTCCAGATCCGCCAGTCAACCAGACTCTTCCAGATCCGCCAGCCAGCCAGGATCTGCCGGAGCCAACTACCTGCCTGAGCTTCCTCTCAGTGCTGAGCTTCCTCTCAGTGCTGAGCTTCCCCTCAGTGCTAAGCTTCCCCTCAGTGCTGAGCTTCCCCTCAGTGCCGAGTTTCCCCTCAGTGCCGAGCTTCCCCTCAGTGCCGAGCTTCCCCTCAGTGCCGAGCTGCCCCTCAGTGCCGAGGTGCCCCTCAGTCCCGAGCTGCCCCTCAGTCCCGAGCTGCCCCTCAGTCCAGTGGGGTTCTGGGTGAGGACTACTAGGCCATGGTCGGCGAACTAAGACATTGATGGAGTGGGGTCCACGTCCCGAGCCGGAGCCGCCACCATGGACAGACGCCCACTATTGTTTTGATGTGCGTCCGGGAGTCCGTACCTTAGGGGGGGGGGTTCTGTCACGCCCTGGTCGAAGTAATGTATGTTTGTCTTCATGTATTTGGTCAGGCCAGGGTGTGACATGGGTTATTGTGGTGCGTTTTTGTCATGGTGCTTTTGTGGGGTGTCTAGCATAGTCTATGGCTGCCTGAGGCGGTTCTCAATTAGAGTCAGGTGATTATCGTTGTCTCTGATTGGGAACCATATTTAGGCAGCCATATTCTTTGAGTATTTCGTGGGTGATTGTTCCTGTCTCTGTGTTTGTAGTCACCAGATAGGCTGTATAGGTTTTCACGTTCCGTTTGTTGTTTTGTATTGTTCGTGTTTTTGTCGTTCAATAAACATGTATGGAAATTACCACGCTGCATTTTGGTCCGACTCTCCTTCGACGGAAGAAAACCATAACAGACTCTTTGCATCAACTTCATGTAATTGTCAATAAAAGCCTTTGACACTTATGAAATGCTTGTAATTATACTTCAGTATTCCATAGTAACATCAGACAAAAATATCTAAAGACACTGAAGCAGCAGACTGTGAAAATTCATATTTGTGTCATTCTCAAAACTTTTGGCCACGACTGTACACTACAAAGATTGAGTCATTCAATAAAGTGACTTGCACTATAACGTATGCAAAGGAATGGAGGTTTGGTAGTGTTAGAGATACAGAGAAGTCTCCTGTTATTTACCTTTCTTAGGGCAAATGGTAAACAACACTCACTTGATGCTGATGGCGAACCTCTCTGCCTCAGCAGTCCTCTCTCTGATCAGGTATGTTCCACTGCTGTGGGACTTCAACAGGTTGTCAGCCTGTGTCCGCTCCATGTTGCCAGCAAACCTGACGGGACATTGAGGGGGAACACAGGTCCTTGAAGGACTACAGATACACATAGTAATACACCGTCCTAGCATAGTAATACACCGTCCTAGCATAGTAATACACCGTCTTAGCATAGTAATACACCGTCCTAACATAGTAATACACCGTCCTAGCATAGTAATACACTGTCCTAGCATAGTAATACACTGTCCTAACATAGTAATACACCGTCCTAGCATAGTAATACACCGTCCTAGCATAGTAATACACCGTCCTAGCATAGTAATACACCGTCCTAGCATAGTAATACACAGAGCTAGCATAGTAATACACCGTCCTAACATAGTAATACACCGTCCTAACATAGTAATACACCGTCCTAACATAGTAATACACCGTCCTAGCATAGTAATACACCGTCCTAACATAGTAATACACCGTCCTAGCATAGTAATACACCGTCCTAGCATAGTAATACACCGTCCTAGCTTAGTAATACACCGTCCTAGCATAGTAATACACCGTCCTAGCATAGTAATACACCGTCCTAACATAGTAATACACCGTCCTAACATAGTAATACACCGTCCTAGCATAGTAATACACCGTCCTAGCATAGTAATACACCGTCCTAGCATAGTAATACACCGTCCTAGCATAGTAATACACCGTCCTAGCATAGTAATACACCGCCCTAGCATAGTAATACACTGTCCTAGCATAGTAATACACCGTCCTAGCATAGTAATACACCGCCCTAGCATAGTAATACACCGTCCTAGCATAGTAATACACCGTCCTAACACAGTAATACACCGTCCTAGCATAGTAATACACCGTCTTAGCATAGTAATACACCGTCCTAACATAGTAATACACCGTCCTAGCATAGTAATACACTGTCCTAGCATAGTAATACACTGTCCTAACATAGTAATACACCGTCCTAGCATAGTAATACACCGTCCTAACATAGTAATACACCGTCCTAACATAGTAATACACCGTCCTAACATAGTAATACACCGTCCTAGCATAGTAATACACCGTCCTAACATAGTAATACACCGTCCTAACATAGTAATACACCGTCCTAGCATAGTAATACACCGTCCTAGCTTAGTAATACACCGTCCTAGCTTAGTAATACACCGTCCTAGCATAGTAATACACAGAGCTAGCATAGTAATACACCGTCCTAGCATAGTAATACACCGTCCTAGCATAGTAATACACCGTCCTAGCTTAGTAATACACCGTCCTAGCTTAGTAATACACCGTCCTAACATAGTAATACACCGTCCTAACATAGTAATACACCGTCCTAACATAGTAATACACCGTCCTAGCATAGTAATACACCGTCCTAGCATAGTAATACACCGTCCTAGCATAGTAATACACCGTCCTAACATAGTAATACACCGTCCTAACATAGTAATACACCGTCCTAGCATAGTAATATCCTGTTTTAACATAGTAATATCCTGTCTTAACATAGTAATACGCTGTCTTAACATAGTAATGCTCTGTCTTAACATAGTAATGCTCTGTCTTAACATAGTAATGCTCTGTCTTAACATAGTAATGCACTGTCCTAACATAATACCACAGTAATACAATTGATTTACTGCAGAGAAATAAGAAGATAGTACTTTCAAACTACACTGAATCATCATTTCAAAATGAGGACATCCAAACTTTTGAAACATGTATGATGTATCCAATGTGAAGGGTCATACCAGGGGTATCCATAGTAGTCTGTTTCCCTTGAGGGCTGCCGGCTGGGGAAGGACTGGAACAAAGGCTGTGGTGATAACAACAAAATCAGCGTTAGAGAGTTCATAAATAGAGTAAAATCATCATTAGTGAGTGAATTCATGTGTATGTTTGAGGGGTATTTACCTTGGGGTCCAAACAAGGCTTTACACAGTTGTTAGGAAAGAAGCCACTCTTCTGGGTTTGGATAAGCTTTCCCTGGGAGAGAGACACTAGGTGTTGATATACAACAACTCTGCTGCTATGGATGGATATAGGATAATGATATGAATGTTCCTCAGAATGTGTATGTTAGGTGATAACCTATAGTCACTATTTATAGGGGGGAGGGAGTGATTTTACCTCCCACCAGGTGGTGTCAGGTTCCCCCTTCAGCAGCTCGATGAAGTCCCCTGTCTGGAAGGAGAGTGGAGTCTTCCCCGGAGGAACAGGCGTCCCATGATAGTTCCTTACTGCTACCATCTTCGGGCCTGAAGTCAGGATCAAATGCATTCTGTAAGATAAACTAAACACTCTTCCAATGGGCTATGAAGACTATACAGAATTCTCCATATACATCTCAACACTTCCATCGCTTGTATTAGTCTACTCAATCAGCGCTTGCATTGTAGTCTTCCACTAGATGGAAGCAGAGAGCTGTAGCTCTAATCCACCTTCCAAACAACTTCAAATTAGTTTGACAGCTTGAGAGCAATCTTTGTCGAAGTCTGCTATACATTGTTTTGATTTCTGACTGAGTAACATTACACTGTGCTGTGTGAATTCCTGTATACACAGCATTCCTACCTGATGACGGTAGTCCAAGGTCCTGAAAAAGGAAGGATCAACACATAACAGGGTCAAGATAAGGGAGCTCCACAGTGAAGTTATAGCGTGAGGATGCTACACAACCAAACAGATGTATCATTCATTTATCAAAAAAATGGCAATATGAGAACTTCTTCATGATACATTAGATTGCATTTTTCGAAAGGTGAATGTCTAAGAAGCGGGGGGTGGGGACACTCACCGTGTCGAGTGGATCTGAAAAAATGAGAGAGAAAGAGAAAGGATGAGGAAGAGCAGTCGGTCAACAAAATGTTACAACTCAGTATTTATTCATGTCCCATTGGACAGTCTATCAAGGGAGACTTGTCAGTAACACTTCACATGGAGTTACTCTTATACCTGTGTAGTTCCACTGTAATGTATCGACTGGAGTTGAGTGTAAAGTAAACCTACTGATTTTGCAGATGGTGATGCACTCTAGACACTCTTTATGAGCTCCAGTCCCACAGCGGGAACAGTAGTACCCCTGGTAGAAGATCCCCCTGGAGACACAGACAGTGTGGGGGGGTCAGGGGTGAGGAAAAGACAGACACTGACAAGCCAATCATGCACAGGATCATTCCTGACCAGCTAGGACCTGTCTTTATCTAAACACCACTCTAAATAGAACATACTGTGCAACATGCTGTGCATTTGGAAAGTATTCAGACCCCTTGACTTTACCTACATTTTGTTACGTTACAGCCTTATTCTAAAATTGATTACATTGTCTTTTCCCCCTCTTCAATCTACACACAATACACCATATAGATAAAGCAAAAACAGGTTTTATAAATTTTCACTAAGTTATAAAAAACTGAAATATCACATTTACATTTACATTTACATTTAAGTCATTTAGCAGACGCTCTTATCCAGAGCGACTTACAAATATCAAATCAAATTGTATTAGTCACATGCGCCGAATACAACAACATTAGACCAACAGTAGTGAAATGCTTACTTCCTTCCAAGCCCCTAACCAACAATGTAGTTCAAAAAAATATTTGAAAAAAATAAGTATTTAAAGAGCAGCAGTAAAATAACAATAGCAAGACTATATACAGTGGGATACCGGTACAGAGTCAATGTGCGGGGGAACCGGTTAGTTGAGGTAATATGTACAGGTAGAGTACAGGTAGCAGCAGTGTAAAAGAGGGGAAAACAAATAGTCTGGGGTAGCCATTCGATTACGTGTTCAGGAGACTTATGGCTTGGGAATAGAAGCTGTTAAGAAGCTTCTTGGACCTAGACTTGGTGCTCCGGTACTGCTTGCCGTGTGGTAGCAGAGAGAACAGTCTATGACTAGGGTGGCTAGAGTCTTTGACAATTTTTGGGGCTTTCCTCTGACACCGCTTAGTATAGAGGTCCTGGATGGCAGGAAGCTTGGCCCCAGTGATGTACTGGGCCGTTCGCACTACCCTCTGCAGTGCCTTGCGGTAGGAGGCTGAGCAGTTGCCATACCAGGCAGTGATGCAACCATGCTCTCGATGGTGCAGCTGTAGAAACTTTTGAGGATCTGAGGACCCATGCCAAATCTTTTCAGTCTCCTGAGGGGGAATAGGTTTTGTCGTACCCTTTTCACAAAGGGCACGTCTTGGTGTGCTTGGACCATGTTAGTTTGTTGGTGATGTGGACACCAAGGAACTTGAAGCTCTCAACCTGCTCCACTGCAGCCCCATCGATGAGAATGGGAGCGTACTCTGTCCTCTTTTTCCTGTAGTCCACAATCATCTACTTTGTCTTGATCACGTTGAGGGATAGGTTGTTATCCTGGCACCACATGGCCAGGTCCCTATGGGCTGTTTCATTGCTGTCGGTGATCAGGCCCACCACTGTTGTGTCATCGGCAAACTTAATGATGGTGTTGGAGTCGTGACTGGCCGTGCAGTCATGAGTGAACAGGGAGTACAGGAGGAGACTGAGCACGCACCCCTGAGGGGCCCCTGTGTTGAGGATGAGCGTGGCGGATGTGTTGTTACCTACCCTTACCACCTGCGGGTGGCTTGTCATGAAGTCCAGGATCCAGTTGCAGAGGGAGGTGTTTAGTCCCAGGGTCCTTAGAATTATTGATGAGCTTTGAGGGCACTATGGTGTTGAACGCTGAGCTGTAGTCAATGAATAGCATTCTCACATAGGTGTTCCTTTTGTCCAAATGGGAAAGGCCAGTGTGGAGTGCAATAAAGATTGCATCATCTGTGGATCTGTTGGGGAGGTATGCAAATTGGAGTGGGTCTAGGGTTTCTGGGATAATGGTGTTGATGTCAGCCATGACCAGCCTTTCAAAGCACTCCATGGCTACGGGTCAGTAGACATTTAGGCAGGTTACCATAGTGTTCTTGGGCACAGGCACCATGGTGGTCTGCTTAAAACATGTTGGTATTACAGACTCGGACAGGGAGAGGTTGAAAATATCAGTGAAGACACTTGCCAGTTGGTCAGCGCATGCTCGCAGTACATGTCCTGGTAATCCATCTGGCCCCGCAGCCTTGTAAATGATGACCTGTTTAAAAGTCTTATTCGCATCGGCTGCGGAGAGCGTGATCACACACTCTTCCGGAACAGCTGTTGCTCTCATGCATGTTTCAGTGTTATTTGCCTCGAAGCGAGCATAGAAGTAGTTTAGCTCGTCTGGTAGGCTCATGTCACTGGGCAGCTCTCGGCTGTGCTTCCCTTTGTAGTCTGTAATGGTGTCCAGGCGCTGCCACATCCGACGAGCGTCAGAGCCGGTGTAGTACGATTCGATTTAGTCCTGTATTGACGCTTTGCCTGTTTGATGGTTCGTCGGAGGGTATAGCGGGATTTCTTATAAGCTTCTGGGTTAGAGTCCCGCTCCTTGAAAGCAGCAGCTCTAGCCTTTAGCTCAGTGCGGATGTTGCCTGTAATCCATGGCTTCTGGTTGGTGTATGTACGTACGATCACCATGGGGACGACGTCATCGATGCACTTATTGATGAAGCCAATGACTGATGTGGTGTACTCCTCGATGCCATTCGGGGAATCCCAGAACATATGCCAGTCTGTGCTAGAAAAACAGTCCTGTAGCTTAGCATCTGCTTCATCTGACCACTTTTTATTGATCTAATCACTGGTGCTTCCTGCTTAAATTTTTGCTCGTAAGCAGGAATCAGGAGGATGGAGGGCGAGGGAGAGCTGTGTATGCGTCTCTGTGTGTGGAGTAAAGGTGGTCCAGAGTTTTTCCCCCTCTGGTTGCACATTTAACATGCTGATAGAAATTTAGTAAAACGGATTTAAGTTTCCCTGCAATAAAGTCCCCGGCCACTAGGAGTGCCACCGCTGGATGAGTGTTCTCCTGTTTACTTATGGCCGTATACAGCTCAATCAATGCTGTTTTAGTGCCAGCCTCTGTCTGTGGTGGTATGTAGACAGCTACGAAAATACAGATGAACTCTCTAGGTAGATAGTGTGGTCTACAGCTTATCATGAGATACTCTACCTCAGACGAGCAATAACTCGAGACTTCCTTAGATATTGTGCACCAGCTGTTATTTACAAAAATACAATGTCCGCCACTCCTTGTCTTAACAGACGCCGCTGTTCTATCCTACCGGTACAGCGTATAACCAGCCAGCTGTATGTTGATAGTGTCGTCGTTCAATCACGAAGCATAAGATATTACCATTTTGAATGTCCGGTTTGTAGTTTAATCTTCCGCGTAGGTCATCAATTTTACTCTCCAAAGAGTGTACGTTTGCTAGCAGAATGGAAGGAAGTGGAGGTTTATTCGATAGCCTACGAATTCTCAGAAGGCCGCCTGCCCTCTGGCCACTTTTTCTCCGTCTCCTCTTCACGCAAATCACGGGGATCTGGGCCTGTTCCCGAGAAAGCAGTATATCATTCGAGTCGGGGTCATCAGACTCGTTAAAGGAAAAAAAGGATTCTGCCATTCCGTGGTGAGTAATCGCAGTCCTGATGTTCAGACGTTCTTTTCAGTCATAAGAGACGGTAGCAGCAACATTATGTACAAAATAAGTAAAAACATAAGTTACAAACAAACAAAAAAACACAATCGGTTGGGGACACGTAAAATGTCAGCCTTCTTCTCCGCGCCATTATTACTGAGGTACATTTACAAGTATTCAGACACTTTACTCAGCACTTTGTTGAAGCACCTTTGGCAGTGATTACAGCCTCAAATCTTCTTGGGTATGACGCTACAAATGTGGCACACCTGTATTTGGGGAGGTTCTCCCATTGTTCTCTGCAGATCCTCTCAAGCTCTGTCAGTTAGGATGGGGAGCATCGCTGCACAGCTATTTTCAGGTCTCTCCAGAGATGTTTGATCGGCTTCAAGTCCTTGGCTCTGGCTGGGCCACTCAAGGACATTCTGAGACTTCCCGAAGCCACTCCTGCGTTGTTGTCTTGGCTGTGTGCTTAGGGTTGTTGTCCTGTTGGAAGGTGAACCTTCACCCCAGTCTGAGGTCCTGAGCACTCTGGAGCAGGTTTTCATCAAGGATCTCTCTGTACTTTGCTCCGTTCATATTTCCCTCGATCCTGACGAGTCTCCCAGTCCCTGCAGCTGAAAGACATCTCCACAGCATGGTGCTGCCATCACCATGTTTCTAATGGTCTGAGAGTCTTTAGATGCCTTTTGGCAAACTCCAAGTAGGTCGTCATGTGCCCTTTACTGAGGAGTTGCTTCCGTCTGGCCACTCTACCATAAAGGCCTGATTGGTGGAGTGCTGCAGAGATGATTGTCCTTCTGGAAGGGTCTCCTATTTCCACAGAGAAACTGCTCTGACATGTAGTGTCAAATGTTGGACCTTATATAGACAGGTGTGTGCCTTTCCAAATCCTTTCCAATCAATTGAATTTACCACAGGTGAACTCCAGTCAATTTGTAGAAACATCTGAAGGATGATCAATGAAAACAGGATGCACCTGAGCTCAATTTTGATTCTCATAGAAAATGGGTTGAATACTTATATAAATTAGGTATTCAATTTGCTTTGACATTATGGGGTATTGTGTGTAGATTGATGAAAAAAACTAATAATTGAATCCATTTTAGAATACGGCTGTAATATAACAAAATGTGGAAGAGGTCAAAGGTTCTGAATACTTTCCGAATGCACTATACACTACTCTTCCTGGGTGGCCAAACACTGTCTATTTGTGTTAACTGACTGTCACTGTGAATAAAAGCCCCCGCTAAAATAGCCATAAATCCAATGTACTACATCCACCGTAAGCGTTCCACTCTGTTTTTCAGGCCACACAATCAAGTGAATTACGTTCTACGTTATGTAAAATACGGCACGTGTATGCTCTGCAGTGTATACGCTGTCATGTCCAATAGCCAGCACCATACATCAGACTAAAACACTGGGGCTACTGATGAAATTAGCAGTTAGCAGCTAGAGGTAGCAGCACACTGGTCCCTTCCACAGCACGGGTGGGAATTTAGGTCAGCGTTACTACTATGTCGTTTTTGGGTCAATACATTGCATGGAGTGTAGAGTGTAGACAGCCACTGTACTAGAAGTCAGAAGAGTGCACAGCATAGCGCTGGAGCTGCACTCACATTGTCAACTTAGATGCAGGCCTACTGTAATGGTTGGCTTTTAGAGTGTTTCCGTGGGTGTTCTAGCTGTCAGTCAAATCAAAAAGACTCAAAGGCTGAGTGATTTGTCATTCAGGGAGTTTAGACAGGCTGGCAAGCTCAACAGACTGAATATCAAAGTAAGTGTGTAGCGTCAGTAAGTACCACTAACATCCCTTTAGAAAACAGTGCTGTCAACTAAGTGCATGATAAGGCCCGGGACATGGGAGGACACCCTGCGGCTGGTCACCTCAGCAGCATCTTGCAAGCTCGGCAGTTGGTGTTCTTCTCAAACGTGTGCATCTGGAAGTTGTGCTGATTGGCCGTGGCTTTCTCCGGCTTGATGTTTGACCTTTGGGATTGGAGGAAACATACATGATACATAGTGAGTGTTAATGAAATGGATCTGATTAGTCTGAAAGATCCACTCGGCTGCATGCTGCTTCTATAGGCCTACTACTGTACCCACATGGCCATCTCAAACTGCTCCATCCATTTCCTCTTGGTGTCCTCTGTTTTACAGAAGAACTGAAAGCCCTGCTTGCCTTGCAGGTGGATCAGGTAGAAGCCATAGGACCACTGCATAGAGAGAGAGAGAATGAAGAAAGGACGGTCGAGAGAAAGAAATATGGAGGTAGATGGAGAGAGTAGTGGGGGAGAGACGAGGAGGATTGTAACAAATTGCACTTTCTATAGCCTACACATTCCCTTTGGAGCTAACCAAGAGACAGTGTTCACTCATGGCAATGCATCTGACAAAAAGTTAAGAGAATCACATAGCCAGTGGGTGCACATGCAATCATAGCATGACACCCAACACACACACACACACACACACACACACACACACACACACACACACACACACACACACACACACACACACACACACACACACACACACACACACACACACACACACACACACACACACACACACACACACACACACACACACACACACACACACACACACACACACTGCTATGAGAAGATGTTAAGGGTTGCTTCAGCTTACCATTTTTCCACTGGACTGGTATGCATGCAAAGAGAAACACAACAGAGAAGACCCAGTTACACACACGACCACACATGCACACGACCACACATGCACACGACCACACATGCACACGACCACACATGCACACGACCACACATGCAGATTCAAAAGAATGCTTAGATTGGTGGAAGATGCACACGCCCTGTATTGTAAATGACCTTCATTGCATTTACATGTTCTGCAGAGCACAGGCCGGCACAACGCACACAGATCGGACACTTCAATGCATTACCAATGAGCCTGCTTATCTGAAGTGACCGTCACCACAGTGCTACCTCAAGGACACCATTTGTAATGATTGCTAAGACATTGCAGAACCTGAACTGAGTGTGTCACTTCAGCGGGGTGTTGAGAGAAATCGCAGCTCAAGGCTGCTGCCTACCTTCTTCACGTCCCTGTTGTTCATGGGGTCGTCTGACATTTTGTATGACTGCAGCTCAATGATCTCTTTCAGTTCATAGCAGTAGCCTTTCCGCTTGCACACAATGACCACTTTATCAAACAGGAATATGTACCTTGGAAAGGGAACCGTAGAACATCAGTTAGAGTTCTGAACGCATGTGTAAGAAAGGCTGTTAATCACATCGCACACATTCAGTAGGTCTGAATTTGATAGTGAAGCTTGACTCCTCACCGGTCCTGCTTGGTTCGGTTGACTATGGAGGACACCTTGAGCTCTCCGTCTATCTTTGGTCTGCCATACTCCTCCAGTTTGACCTGCTGCTTGGGTCACATATACACATGCCTGGATTAAAGCTGGAATCTGCAGTTCGAAAGCAATTAAAAAGCGGGCACCCTGCCACTGATCTCTCAAAATCATAGACAAAGCTATAGATATAAGGAATGACAGTCCATGATATCAAAATGATCGTTTTATCCATGTTTTGAGGTTATGCAGTGTTTGCTTACATATACCATGTTTAAGGAGTAAAACACGCAGATATTTTGGTTATGATGGGGTATGACAAATGCTCATGAAGCATCAGGAAGTTACATTCTTGACGAATCATTGGATAGATATCATTCATTTAAGGTGTCTAAAAACAGATGTAGCCAATGCTGTTTATTTCAGTGCTGAATATGAGTGGTGGTACTAACAGACGGTTAAGAACAGCACATTGTTGTCTGCTTTACGCAATTGTATGAATTATTCATCGAACCTAGTGGAATCTCAATGAATACATTTAGCCATCGACCGAGGTACTGAACTGATTTATGATATATTAAACGTCAAGATGTCAAAATGGGTAATGTGAGTCATCATTTTATTCTGCTACCACAACATTATGACATTCATGACTCTTTCACCAGTGGCTGTACGGCCCCCTTCAGGCTGTGTTGGCTCCACCAATGATTTCATGTCAGTGATACAATGAGCATACGTGCAGGACAGACAGACTGTCAAGACAGTCAGTGCATCTAAAATAGCAGCCTGTGGCTGTCTCTTGAGGCTTCATCTAAAGCACGCATCAAGGCCAATAAAAGGCGTCTGCTGTTAGACTAAACACTGCCTTGTACGGCACATTTGAGTTTGGGATTCGTTGAGACTTAAGAAGATTCTCTGCTCACACTCTGGAAGGATAAATTATTTATGAGACATGATAATTGCAGATGAGTGCGACAAGTGGAAGCGAGGGATGCGCAAGCAGAGAGAGGAGAGATTGAGAGAGAGACAGAGAGAGAGAGAGACAGAGAGAGGAGAGATTGAGAGAGAGAAAGAGAGACAGAGAGAGATAGACAGAGAGAGAGAGAGACATATTGTAAACAAACACCACTGTAAACACAACCTATAACACAACCTAACCTAAGTTTATTTATTTTCCCTTTTGTACTTTAACTATCTGCACATAGGCCTCCCGAGTGGCACAATGGTCTATGGCACTGCAGTGCTTGAGGCGTCACTACAGATACAGGTTTGATCCCGGGCTGCGTCGCAGCCAGCCGCTACCGGAAGACCCATGAGACGGCACAGTTGTCCCAGTGTCGTCCGGGTTAGGGGAGGGGTTTGGTCGGCCAAGATATCCTTGCCCCATCACGCTCTAGCGACTTCTGTGGCAGGCCGGGCGAATGCACACTGACACGGTCGCCATTTACTCAGTGTTTCCTCCGACACATTGGTGCGGCTGGCTTCCCTGGTTATGCGAGCAGTGTGTCAAGAAGCAGTGCGGCTTGGCGGGGTCGTGTTTCTGAGGCTCTTGACCTTCGCCTCTCCCAAGTCCGTACGGGAGTTGTAGCGATGGGACAAGACTGTAACTACGAATTGGATATCACGAAATTGGGGAGAAGGAGTGTGTCGGGTCCAGCGGGATGGGCAATCACTCTCTGTTGCTCAATAAATATTTGACAGTAAGAACATATTTGTCAATCTCAATAAAGTGTCAAAGGCTGTAACCCAAGTCATAGACTGTTCTCTCTGATTCCGCATGGAAAGCAGCACCGATGCACCAAGTCTGGAACCAACATGACCCGGAACAGCTTCTACACCCAAGCCATAAGACTGCTAAATAGTTAGTTAAAAAGTTCACCAAATAGCTACCCAGACTATCTGCATGGACCCTTTTTGGGTCACTGTTTCGACTCATCACATACGCCACTGCTACTGTTGATTATCTGTCTCTTTATTCCTAGTTATATGTACATATCTACCTCAATCACCTCGTATCCCTGCACATCCACTCTGTATTGGTACCCTGTGGATATTGCCAAGTTGTCGTTACTCATTGTGTATTTCTACATCTATATTCTAATATTTAGTTCTCTGCCTGTAAACAAGCATTTCACTGTTAGTCTAAACCACGTGACAAATAAAATTTGATTTAAAATATGATTCGATTTAAATCGCCAACAAGACAACGTACAAAGGGTCAACACTCATTATTGATTGAAACATCAGTGCTGATTGTAGAAAATTGCTGTCGTTTACAACAATCAAGTTACTTACAAGGTTCTCGATGGAGTTCTGGAATTCACTAATCTTCTTCAAGGTCTCGTTGTCTCTCTTCACTTCATTGATGTACATAGCCAAGTCCTTCAGAGACACATCGTATTTACACCAGTATATCGGAATAACATCTATTATATCCTGGCAGCTGAATTAAAGCTATAATATAGTGTATAGATATGCACACAAGCAGCCCTTTTGAATGAATAGAAAAATGTCACAATGGTAGATGATCATACCTGGAGTAACCTAAAGAAAGCATGTACACACACTTAATCCTAAAACTAAGCCTAAAACGATACCTAACCCTAACTCCTAATTCTAAACCTAACCCCTGACCTTAATTCTAACCTTGACCCTAAACCTAACCATTAAGATTAAAATAGCATTTGTCCTCATGGGGACCCACTTGTCCAAATGTTCCTTCTTTTGACTTCTGTTACCCACAAGGATAGTTAAACAAAAACACACACACACAGATATACACACACACACACACACACACACACACACACACACACACACACACACACACACACACACACACACACACACACACACACACACACACACACACACACACACACACACACACACACACACACACACACACACACACACACAGAGAGAGAAACATACACACACCACAGGAGGTTGGTGGCACCTTAATTGGGGAGAAGTGGCTCATGGTCATGACTGGAGCAGATTTGTGGAATGGTATCAAATACATCAAACACTTGGTTTGCAGGTGTTTGATGCTATTCCATTTTCTCTGTTCCAGACATTATTATGAACCGTCCTCCCTCAGCAGCCTCCTGTCACACACACACCTGCATGGCCTCCAACGCCTCCTTCAGCTGCTGTCTATCAGGTCGGTCAGTTGAATGACTCACCAGCTCCTGTAAGGGGAAGTTTACATTCCATCAGTGAAGAACACAACACACACATTCACAATACACTACCACACACATTCACAATACACTACCACACACATTCACAATACACTACCACACACATTCACAATACACTACCACACACATTCACAATACACTACCACACACATTCACAATACACTACCACACACATTCACAATACACTACCACACACATTCACAATACACTACCACACACATTCACAATACACTACCACACACATTCACAATACACTACACTACCACACACATTCACAATACACTACAACACA
The DNA here is from genome assembly GCF_023373465.1 of Oncorhynchus keta. NCBI lineage: Eukaryota > Metazoa > Chordata > Actinopteri > Salmoniformes > Salmonidae > Oncorhynchus > Oncorhynchus keta. Next base: position 22,093,097 of record NC_068426.1, read on the forward strand.
CATTCACAATACACTAACACACACATTCACAATACACTACCACACACATTCACAATACACTACCACACTCTACACACACTCACAATACACTACCACACACACTACACACACACACTCACAATACACTACACATATACTCACAATACACTCCCACACACTCACAATACAATATCACACACACTACACACACTCACAATAAACTACACACACACTCACAATACACTACCACACACACACTCATAATACACTACCACACACTCTACACACCCACACATTCACAATACACTACCACACACTCACAATACAATATCATACACTCACAATACACTACCACACACAATCACAATACACTACCACACACTACACACACTCACACTCTACGCACACACTCACAATACACTACCGCACACACTACACACACTCACAATAAACTACACACACACTCACAATACACTACCACACACACACACTCATAATACACTACCACACACTCTACACACACACACATTCACAATACACTACCACACACTCACAATACACTACCACACACATTCACAATACACTACCACACACATTCACAATACACTACCACACACATTCACAATACAATACCACACTCTACACACACTCACAATACACTACCACACACACTACACACACACACTCACAATACACTACACATACACTCACAATACACTACCACACACTCACAATACAATATCACACACACTACACATACTCACAATAAACTACACACACACTCACAATACACTACCACACACACACTCATAATACACTACCACACACTCTACACACACACACATTCACAATACACTACCACACACTCACAATACAATATCACACACTCACAATACACTACCACACACAATCACAATACACTACCACACACTACACACACTCACACTCTACGCACACACTCACAATACACTACCGCACACTCTACATACACACACTCACAATAGACTACCACACACTCTACGCACACACTCTACGCACATACTCACAATACACTACCACACCCTCTACACAATACACTACCACACACACACACACACTCTACACACATACACTCACAACACTACCACACACTCTACACACACACACTCCACACACACACACTCAAAATACACTACCGCACACTCTACACACACACACTCTACGCACACACTCACAATACACTACCACACACTCTACACACGTACTCCCAATACACTACCACACCCTCTATACACACACACTCTACACACACACTCACAACACTACCACACACTCTACACACACACACTCAAAATACACTACCACACACTCTACACCCACAATACACTACCACACACTCACAATACACTACCACACACTCACTCACAATACACTACCACACACTCCACACACACACTCACAATACACTACTACACAGTCTACACAAACATTCACATATCTCAGTATGACTACACCACAACAGGGAGGGAAACAGAAAACCTCCCAGTTACACTCATATAACTCATATGAACCGTCACTAAACTTCATCACCACAAAATATGTTTTTCTGTGTAAAAACAGTGAATACTTTATGAGAAAATCTGTGTCTTCTAAAAATATGGACACTACAGCAAACAATGAGGGTCATTTAGAGCCAGTCCACACATATTCTCCCTACCTCTCAGAGGTACTGTACTAGTGGAATATCTGTGCATATAATGCAGGGGGTCCCAACTCCGGTCCTCCAGTACCCCCAACAGCACACAGTTTTGTTGTAGCCCCAGACGAACACACCTGATTCAACTCATTGAGGGCTTGATGATTAGTTGACAAGTTGAATCAGGTGTGTTTGTCTGGGGCTACAACAAAACTGTGTGCTGTTGGGGGTACTGTAGGACCGGAGTTGGGAAATGCTAATATAGAGCATGTGATGTTAGAACTGACACTTTCAAGTGGACTTTATGCATGCTTCAGCAGTTTTCTAGAGAAAGGGTAAGTGTGGGAAGATAATATGGGAGTGAGTTATACAGTACGTGGTATGTATGTGTTGGCTAGTTTAGGCCTGCTGGCCATGTCATTAAAGACAGAATTATTTGCTACAGTATAAGCTGTGTACTGTGTAATTCTGACAAAGAACAGATATGGCTTAATCACAGTAAAGATGTGCCCTAAGGCTTACACGCACACACACGCACACACACGCACGCACGCACGCACGCACGCACACACAGACACACAGACACACAGACACACAGACACACAGACACAGACACACACACACACACACACACAGCCTGTCAGTTGAACGCCCTGGGACCGCGGCATATTAATCCTTAACCACAAAGCTATGGGAACGAGTGAAATGGGCCTGCATGTAATGTGATTAGAGCATGGCTGATTTGAACACAGTTTCTCTTCTCTGAATCTCCTGCCAGTCAGCCAGCCAGTCAGTCAGTCAGTCAGTTAGACTGTCAGCCAGTCAGTCAGTTAGACTGTCAGTCAGTCAGCCAGCCAGCCAGTCAGCCAGCCAGCCAGTCAGTCAGCCAGCCAGCCAGCCAGCCAGTCAGTCAGTTAGACTGTCAGCCAGCCAGCCAGTCAGTCAGTCAGTTAGACTAGTCAGCCAGTCAGCCAGCCAGTCAGTCAGTCAGTTAGACTGTCAGCCAGCCAGCCAGCCAGCCAGTCAGTCAGTCAGTTAGACTAGTCAGCCAGCCAGCCAGCCAGTCAGTCAGTCAGACTGTCAGCCAGCCAGCCAGCCAGTCAGTCAGTTAGTTAGACAGTCAGCCAGTCAGTCAGACAGTCAGCCAGACTAGCCAGCCAGCCAGCCAGTCAGTCAGCTAGACTGTCAGCCAGCCAGCCAGTCAGTCAGTCAGTTAGATAGATAGTCAGTCAGCCATTCAGCGATTCAGCCAGTCAGTCAGTCAGCCAGTCAGTCAGTCAGTTAGATAGTCAGTCGGCCATTCAGCCAGTCAGTCAGTCAGTCAGTTAGACTGTCAGCCAGCCAGCCAGTCAGACTGTCAGCCAGTCAGACTGTCAGCCAGTCAGTTAGACTGTCAGTCAGCCATTCAGCGATTCAGCCAGTCAGTCAGCCAGTCAGTCAGTCAGTTAGATAGTCAGTCGGCCATTCAGCCAGCCAGTCAGTCAGACTGTCAGCCAGTCAGTTAGACTGTCAGTCAGCCATTCAGCGATTCAGCCAGTCAGTCAGCCAGTCAGTCAGTCAGTTAGATAGTCAGTCTGCCATTCAGCCAGTCAGTCAGTCAGTCAGTTAGATAGTCAGTCAGCCATTCAGCGATTCAGCCAGTCAGTCAGTCAGTTAGATAGTCAGTCGGCCATTCAGCCAGTCAGTCAGTCTGAGATGAAAAACAAACCACATACTGCAGTCCCCCCATCATCACCTGCCATGCGCTCCGCTCACATCTACTCTCTTCATACCCACGTCATCAGCTAGCCCCACCTCATTCATTATTGAGCTGGCCTGGTTAATTGATCATGTTTTGAATCAGGCAGCCTGGCCAGCTTGTTTTATACATGACTACTGTACTAGCATGACTACTAAGGGAGAGTTCCTGGAAACAAGGCTCCATTGGTTGTCTGTGTGGATGGGAGTGGCCACACTGTGTGTATGTTTAAACCATGTCTGAGGACATCACTGGAGGTTGGTGGAACCTTCATTGGGGAGAGGTGGCTTGTGGTAATGGCTGAAGCAGAATTAGTGGAATGGTATCAAATACATCAAACACTTGGTTTGCAGGTGTTTGATGCTATTCCATTTTCTCTGTTCCAGACATTATTATGAACCGTCCTTCCATCAGCAGCCTCCTGTGATAGGCTTGAAGAGGACCAGGGTCGATAGGAAACGGAGGGACACCAGGATGTACACTGAGTGGCCACATGAGATTCAGCCTTAACAAACCTTGCACACTCAACCTCTATACCAAGAAATGCTCAGGATTTTCAAATTGTCTGAAAGAATGTCCTCTTTTGTGAAGAGTGATGGTGCTGAGGAATTACGTGAATGTGTCACATTATTTCCATCGACGTTAATGACTTAATGACTAAGGGTTACCACAAGTTGTATTGTGGGTTTGTTGTGCCACTTACCTTGAGTAGGAGGTGGTACTTTAGTACTCTCTGCATGGGCACGACCAACAGGTCCTGGAGCTTGAACTTCCCCTCCTGCACCTTCATAGTGCACTCCTACCAAAACAACAGAACCTTTCACGATACATGTACTACACTGAACAAAAAATATAAACGCAACATGCTACAATCTCAATGGTTTTACTGAGTTATTGTGTTGTGTGACAAAACTGCACATTTTAGAGTGGCCTTTTATTGTCCCCAGCACAAAGTGCACCTGTTTAATGATCAGCTTCTTGATATGCCACACCTGTCAGGTGGATGGATTGTCTTGGCAAAGGAGAAATGCTCACTAACAGGGATGTGAACACATTTGAGAGAAAAAAGCTTTTTGTGTATATGGAACATTTTGGGGATCTTTTATTTCAGCTCATGAAACATGGGACCAACACTTTACATGTTGCATTTATATTTTTGTTCAGTATATATACATTCCTACAATGTATCAGAACATGGAACTGTGTACAGCAGGGATCCTCAACTAGATTCAGCCGCAATCAGTCAGTTAGATAGTCAGTCAGCCATTCAGCGATTCAGCCAGTCAGTCAGTCAGTCAGTTAGATAGTCAGTCGGCCATTCAGCCAGTCAGTCAGTCAGTTAGATAGTCAGTCAGTCAGTCAGTTAGATAGTCAGTCGGCCATTCAGCCAGTCAGTCAGTCAGTCAGTCAGTTAGACTGTCAGCCAGCCAGCCAGCCAGCCAGTCAGTCAGTCAGTCAGTCAGACTGTCAGCCAGTCAGTTAGACTGTCAGTCAGCCATTCAGCGATTCAGCCAGTCAGTCAGCCAGTCAGTCAGTCAGTTAGATAGTCAGTCGGCCATTCAGCCAGCCAGTCAATCAGTCAGTCAGTCAGTCAGACTGTCAGCCAGTCAGTTAGACTGTCAGTCAGCCATTCAACGAATCAGCCAGTCAGTCAGCCAGTCAGTCAGTCAGTTAGATAGTCAGTCGGCCATTCAGCCAGTCAGTTAGATAGTCAGTCAGCCATTCAGCGATTCAGCCAGTCAGTCAGTTAGATAGTCAGTCGGCCATTCAGCCAGTCAGTCAGTCTGAGATGAAAAACAAACCACACACTGCAGTCCCCCCATCATCACCTGCCATGCGCTCCGCTTACATCTACTCTCTTCATACCCACGTCATCAGCTAGCCCCACCTCATTCATTATTGAGCTGGCCTGGTTAATTGATCATGTTTTGAATCAGGCAGCCTGGCCAGCTTGTTTTATACATGACTACTGTACTAGCATGACTACTAAGGGAGAGTTCCCGGAAACAAGGCTCCATTGGTTGTCTGTGTGGACGGGAGTGGCCACACTGTGTGTATGTTTAAACCATGTCTGAGGACATCACTGGAGGTTTGTGGAACCTTCATTGGGGAGAGGTGGCTTGTGGTAATGGCTGAAGCAGAATTAGTGGAATGGTATCAAATACATCAAACACTTGGTTTGCAGGTGTTTGATGCTATTCCATTTTCTCTGTTCCGGACATTATTATCAGCCATCCTCCCATCAGCAGCCTCCTGTGATGGGCTTGAAGAGGACCAGGGTCGATAGGAAACGGAGGGACACCAGGATGTACACTGAGTGGCCACATGAGATTCAGCCTTAACAAACCTTGCACACTCAACCTCTATACCAAGAAATGCTCAGGATTTTCAAATTGTCTGAAAGAATGTCCTCTTTTGTGAAGAGTGATGGTGCTGAGGAATTACGTGAATGTGTCACATTATTTCCATCGACGTTTGAGAGAAAAAAGAGAAAAATATTTTTTTCTTGAATGTGTGGTCAGGGGGCCGGAACGCAATACAAACATTTCTATACCAATAATTGACCGGCAGAAGAAGAAAAAATTTGCTCAGAAAACTTTTGGGGTCCAATAAAATAGTGCATTCCAACAACAGCACCAACAGCTGCGTGTCCCAAGCCCCTACCACTTAGACAACAACAGCACCAACAGCTGTGTGTCCCAAGCCCCTACCACTTAGACAACAACAGCACCAACAGCTGTGTGTCCCAAGCCCCTACCACTTAGACAACAACAGCACCAACAGCTGTGTGTCCCAAGCCCCTACCACTTAGACAACAACAGCACCAACAGCTGTGTGTCCCAAGCCCCTACCACTTAGACAACAACAGCACCAACAGCTGTGTGTCCCAAGCCCCTACCACTTAGACAACAACAGCACCAACAGCTGTGTGTCCCAAGCCCCTACCACTTAGACAACAACAGCACCAACAGCTGTGTGTCCAAAGCCCCTACCACTTAGACTGCACCAACAGCTGTGTGTCCCAAGCCCCTACCACTTAGACAACAACAGCACCAACAGCTGTGTGTCCCAAAGCCCCTACCACTTAGACAACAACAGCTGTGTGTCCCAAGCCCCTACCACTT